>NC_058130.1:693289820-693321423 GCF_016433145.1 Gracilinanus agilis | reverse complement strand
GAGGAGGAAGAAGAAGAAGAAGAAGAAGAAGAAGAAGAAGAAGAAGAAGAAGAAGAAGAAGAAGAAGAAGAAGAAGAAGAAGAAGAAGAAGAAGAAGAAGAAGAGAAGGAGGAGGAGGAGGAGGAGGAGGAGGAGGAGATACAGAGAGACAGAAATAGTCAGAGACAGAGAGAGAAAGATCAAAATATGCTAGATCCACAGATCTCCATTAGTCTGCAATTTAGCTCTGATTTTGTTTCTAGGCATATTTTGTATGTTTAATTGCCTTGATACCAACCTATGGTCTGCCTCAATACCCTGTTTTCCTCCCAACTTCTCAGCCCTCCCAAAAGAGTACTTGTTCTAACTATTTTGCACTCATTTTATAGAAGGATAAAATCATACACTCTTAGAATTGCAGAATTGGTCTAAATCATACGTAAGCAAGAGTCCTATCTACATGAATGACTAGTAGTTATCTTATCATGGAAACTCATTCTACTTGGGGGCACCTCTAATTGTTAAGAAATTTATATTCATATTGAGCAGAAACTTGTTTCTCCTGTTCTTAAATCTACTTCTCTTTGAACATAAATAAACAAGTCGAATCCCACTTTCATACGGTAGTCCTTTCAATATTTGCCAGCAGCTAGCATGCCTTCCCTAAGTCTACTCTTATCTAAATTCAACATCCCAAATTCCTAATATTCCCATGATGGTTATAATCAGTTAACTAACCTGGCCACTATCCTTTGTACAAATTCTAGCTTGAAAGTATTCTTGAAAAACTATGGCTTTTCATAGTACTGAGCTGGTCATAGTACTCTACACATAGCTTGAAGAGGTTAAGGGACACTGGGATTCATCACCTCACTCATTTTGGACATTGAGCTCTTATTAATGAAGCATAAAATCACATTAACTCTTTTGGCTGCCACATCATAACAATGAGCCAATGGTCACTAAAGCTCTCAAGTATTTTCCTGTACACAGTGCTTAAACCATGATATATCTATTCAGTGTATTTTTTAAACCCAAATATGGAACTTAATTTTTTATACCTCTAGAACAGAACTTTATGCTACTTGGAAGAAGAAAAGAGATGGAGGCAAAAATGTCAAAGATCCAACAGAACTTAGAAGCCTGTTATGACATCAATACCTGAACAATAATCTACTCCACATTGTACCAAATGGTTACATAGCCTTTACTTGAGGACTGACAATGAAGGGAAGCACTCAGCTCCTTAACTAACTTATTCTACTTTCTTTTGGCTATAATCAATAAGAAATCCTTCCAAATATAAAAGTCTGCACTAGTATGTGTTAAACTTCTAGCCATTATCTCTAGTCTATTCTCTTCCCATTTCTTTGAAGACCTTTTCTCTCCTATCCTTATCATAGATTCTTTTCTCCAGTTTTCCTTCAGATTCCTACTTCCTTCAAATGCTATTCAAAAGTCATTCATTCAAGCCCTTTTCTATTGTTTACCCTACTTTAGATCCATTATAAAATAATAGATTTACAGATAGAAGTGGACTTAGACATTAACAGATTCACAACCCCCCTCATCTTACAGAAGAGGAAATTTAAGTCTGGAAAACATAAGTAAATTTTCCAATATTTCAAATATTAGTAGTAGAGCTAAGGTTTGAATTGAACTCTAATCCCAATGCTCATTATATGTCAATGCATTGCTGTTCAGATCATCAATGTCCTTCTTAAAGTATGGTATCCCCAAAACAACACCCCAGACCTAGGAAGACAGGGGCAAAGTTCTCTAGTCTTGAACCCTACACATTTCAATGAAGCCTAAGATTACGTTAGCTTTCTTGGATGACATATCACATTCTGGACTCCATTTGATTTTTCATAAACTAAAATCACCAGATCTTACTCATCTTAGGGTGTGAAATTGATTTTTTGAGTATTGGTGAGATTGTACATTGATCCCTATAATTTAATAGGGTGAATTAAATGATCATATTTAACTCCATTGTTTTAATCTGTTAAGATTATTTTACATTCAAACATATATAGTGTTAGGTGCCCCTCTCAACTTTAAGCGATCTTCAGATGTAGTAAAAATGTCATCTATATAGTTACACAATCATTACAAATATTAAATAGAATAGGGTTAAAGACAGAATTACAGGGGTTCATCTTTGAATCCTTTTTATCTTTAAAAATTTGGGGGGTTGTTTGTTTAAATCATATTGCTTATTATATAAAAACTCCTTCATTTCCTCCCTTCCTTGCACTAGAGAAGGCATCATTTGACAAAAAAAGCATATAAAACTATGTCTTCCTTGTTTTTATTTATCAGTTCTTTCTTTGGAAGTGGATATACCCAAATCATTGTTCAGATGATATTTCTGTTATATATAATGTACTCTTGGTTCTGCTCATTACACTTTTCATAATTTTATATAGATGTTTCCATTTTTAAAAGTTTAACCTTCTTGTCATTTACAGTCATATGTCCTATTATTTTAGCCATTTCCTAATTTATGAGCATCCCCTCAGTTTCTATGTTTTTTGCCACCAAAAAAGGGCTGCTGTAAATATTTTAGAATATATAAGTTCTTTTCCTTTTTACCAGATGACTTTAAAAAATAAAACTAATGGTAGTATTACTAGGTCAAAAGGCATATTCAGTTTTCCAATTCTCTAGGCACATTTCCAAATTGCTCTCCAAAATGAATGGATCAGTACCGAGTTCCACCAACAGTATATTAGTGTGCTCATTTTCCCACATCTCCTCCAACATTTGTCATTTTGCCTTTATGCCATTTTAGACAATGTGTAGGTATGAGATGATATCTAAGAGTTCTTTAATACATTTTTTGTTCAGAACATTCACTAATTATAAATGCATCTAATTATGCTCTCCTCTATCATAAGTTTGTCCACAAAAATAACCGGAGAAGGACTTTCCAATTCCTTTTCTCCTTTTGTTCAGAGAGTCTATACAATTTTTAAGATAATTTTTCTCCACATTCTGGCTTCATTTCTTTTCTTTTCTTTTTAACCCTTAGCTTCTGTGTTAGAATCAATACTAAATATCAGTTCCAAGGGAGAAGAATGGCAAGGGCTAGGCAATTGGGGTTTAATGACTTTTCCAGGGTTACACAGCTAGGAAGTATTTGAGGCCATATTTGAACCTAGGACTTCCCATCTCCAGGCCTGGCTCTCTATTCATTGAGCTATCTTGCTCTCCCTGACTAAACTGATTTTCAACTAAATGGTTTCCATTATACTTCATTTCTTTTGTTCCTCAATTTCTTCACATCAGTATATCTTCTGAATATATAATGCTACTCTTCCCTTTGACTCCACCATCACTTATTATTCACCTTTTTACTTGTTCTATTTTGAGGTCTTCTTTTAATTGCAATGTGTTACAGATCTCTCAGTTTTGTGTCATCTGAAAATGGCTAGGGAAAACAATAAGAAAGCTATTGCAATAATTTAAGTGAGAGGCAATGAAAACTTGAACTATGATGGTGTGTATGAGTTGAGAAAGGTGGCTTATTCAAGTTTGGCATATGTAAAGAAAGTACAAATAAACCTGCATGATTGGAATGATGATGATATTATAGTAAAAGGAACAAACTCAACTTCAAAATATTCATCAGGCCTTTGATGATGGAGGACTGGAGTTCAATGAGAGAGACTAAGAATGGATGAATAGATATGGAAATAGTCCACATGGATATGATAATTAGACCTATGGTAGTTTATGGGATAATAAAGTGAGAGGGAAATAAAAAAACAAAGAAGACTCAGGACAAAGTTCTGAGGTGGAATACTCATAGTTAGTAGGCATGATAAGGAGACAAATCTAACCAAAGAGAATTAAAAAGGAAAAGACAGGTAACATGGGGACCAAGAGTAATCATAGTGACAAAAACCCAGAGAGGAGAGACTATCCAGGATAAGAAGGAAATAAACAATGTCAAATGATATTGAAGGGTCAAAAAAAGATTAGAATACTATGATCACATTCTCTGTGTGTGTGTGTGTATCAACATCTTTTTTTTGTAAGACTATTCACATGCTTTTGCTTCAGACATTTTTTTCCTAATCCAAGGATTTCATCAAATCAATATATTGCTCTACCTCTATTCCAGCTGAGTTTCCCAATAATTTACCACTCAGGAATCTGGGACCTAGTGTGTTCAGGGAAGAGAAATTAGACCAATTTGTCTAGAGCAGAGGTCTTGTTGGCTTAGGTTATTGGATAGTAGAAACCAATGCAGAGCTGAATTCTAAGCCTTAAAATTTTTACTTTCCCCAAACAAATAGACAAAAAAAATTTATGAAAACTTGGCCCTCTCAATAACTTTATGGGAAAGGTTGCTCCAGGTTCCCTAAGGCAACATGACACTTTAAAATATGAAGAAACATAAATCATAAGAAAAATTTGTGAATTCTTTCTTCCAGTGAACATCTTTCTTGAACAGAAAGGTTATTTTTTATGAGGAAGTGTAAAGCAATGGGTAATTTCCATGCACAAAAATGTTCCAAAATCTCCATCCTGCAGAGAATGCTGCTGGAAGAAGTTTCAATTTGTGATGAAAATGAACTTCTCAGACAATCAAAATTGAATCATGAAACATAAAGGTACAGAGAGGAGAGACTTCATAGGTCATTTAATCACCTAAAACATGAATTCCCTCTACAATCTCTTATTGAGATTCCCCACTAATAGGGGGCTCAATATCTCATGAGACAGTCTAATCTGTAGAAGAATGAGTCTTATAAGTAGAATGTTTTTCTTCTTAATTGATTAAGTGAGTTTAACCTTTATAAGTACCAACCAGTACTCTTATTCTTCTCTCATTGATTCCCTATCACACTGTCTCCATTGGCTATCCCAACATTTTCCCTTTAATTCCTGGTCTCACAGGTAAACCTTGCCCCTCTCTCAACAGAGAACTTCAAAGTCAACCTTACTGAGACAATCTAAATAATTTCCTATGATGACTCTCTTTTCACCAACTGCATGCCACAAGATTACTCTACATCATTTCCCTTTACCTTCTTTTTTTTCATTCTCTGAGATAGAAGTGTTATTTTCCTTTGTTCATAACACCTCCCTACTTATAGTCTCGATTCCATTCCCTTCATTCTCCATCAGGAGCTTAACCTTTGGAAAATTGGTCTGAAACACTTACTGGCTATATATACTTGTGCAAATCACTTAACCTTGAATGTCCTCAGTTTCCTCATTTGTAAAATTAAGATAATAATAGCACTGACCTTCGAGGAATGTGAGGATTACATGAGATAATAATTGTGAAGCACTTAACACAGTTTCTGGCTCATAATAAGTGGTATATCAATGTTAGCTGCTATTACTACTACTACTACTACTACTACTACTACTACTACTACTACTACTACTACTACTACTACTACTACTACTACTACTATTATTATTATTATTCTGCCGACCCTTATTAGGTGTCGCAGTAGATAGGGTGGTGGTCAGAAAGATTGCTTTTCCTACATTCAAATCTGGCCTCAAACATTAGCTGTGCAATCTTGAGCAAGTTAATTAATCTTATTTGCCTCAGTTTCCTTATCTGTTAAATAAGGAGAGAAGGAAATGGAAAATTGCTCCAGTATCTTTGCCAATAAAATCTCAAATGGAGTTACAAAAGGTTGGACATAATCAAAAAATGACTAAATAACAACCGACACTAATTATTTGATACTGGGCAAATCACTTAACCTCTGTTTGTCTCAGTTTTTTCATCTGTAAAATTGGGTTAATAATAGCATCTACCTCACAGGGTTGTTACAAAGGTCAAATGAGAAAATTATAAAGTGCTCAGCACAGTGCCTGGAATATCCTAAGTGCTATTATAAATGTTAATTATTATTATGATTATATCTGTCTGCAATCATTATTTAACCCTGGCCAAATTGATATTTCTGTGAATCAGTTTCTTCAAATGTAAAATTGGGATAATAATATCGTCTACCTCACAGGGTTGTTGGAAAGCTGAAATCAGATAGCATTTATAAAATATATTGCAAACTTTAAATCACTTTATAAGACATATTATATATTATATATTATATATTAGTTCCTTAAATTTTTCTCTCTGTGTTTTGTGGCTCCTTTTAAATTCTCTACAAACATCCTAAAACCTTTCTCATTCACAGGAAAAAAACCCAAGGCATTATTTCATGCATCCAAGGGACCTTTGTGGTGAGCTAGTCCAGCCTATACTTGAAAAAAGATGCCCTTTACAACACACTAGAATAGTATATATCCTTGCCTTTGCCTAAAGGTTTCCTATAAGAATGACTCTACTCCCTCTCAAAATGGTCTATTCCATCTAATTGTTAAGAAGTATTTCCTTCCAAAAAGCTGTAAGTTGTCACAAGAGCATCAATTTAATTCAATTCAACAACAAAAATATTTTTTATTTATCTTGTTATGCACAGTGGCTAGCTATTGAATATACAATGGCAAAAACAAAGCTCCCTGTCCTCAAGGGGTTTATACTTTACTCTGGCCATAAATAGGAAAACAAAATGAATGCAAAGTAAGTTCAGAGGTGGAGAGGTTAATAATTATAAGATACCAAACTGAAAGAGACCTTAAAGGCCATCTAGTCCAACCCATTTATTTTATACAAGAGAAATCCATTATCAAGAGATGTTGGAAGATAAATCCAAAATTAACTGAGTAATAAGGGGCAAAACCAGGACTTGAGATCAGATCCTGACTTCAAATCCCATTCCTTTTCCACTAGAAAACAACTAGAGAGAAGAGGAAAATCTTCTTAATTAAGGGGGCATGTCAGCCAAAGAGATCTAGGGATCCGTAGTGGTGGAAGTAAGGAAAGCCTATCCCAGCTATTGAGGATAGTCTGGGCAACAATATAGAGGAAGAAACAGAATGTCTTGTATGATCAATGAGGTGGCCAGAATGCAGAGATGCTGAGGGGGGAACCCATCAAAATATTCAGAAAAAATAGGTTGCCATTGTATCATACTTTTTAATGGGACCAACTTTTTAAATATTTCATTATGTTATACTTAATGGCACCATCAGGAGTAACAGAACATGTTATTCCCAGTTTCTAAACCACATTCTGAAAAAAATAAGTTTTATTTATATATTTATATCAATAGCATTCCACCCTATAATTCTACCACCTATCTATAGATTTTTCATTTAAAGCAGGAAACTATTCTCTTCAGTAAGAAAATATATATGAAGCTAAATTAAAAATAGAGTTAGGTCCACAGCCAAGATGGCAGAATAGAAACAGTGAAGCTCGAAACCACCATGAGAATTCTCTCCAACCAATCTTTAAATAATGTCACAAAACGAATATATGAATGAAAGAACCGATAAGGAGACAGAGTGAAGCAACTTTCAAGAAGAAAAGAACTTGAAAGGTAGGCAGAGAGCATCTAGGTCATTGGGGTGGGGTGAAAAGGGAACACAGCCCACAGGAGGTGACAGCAAGGAATAAGGAGCAAGTCCCTCCCCACATCTACTATTCCAAGCTCTGAACCTGGGTCCAAGCCAACATCCAGACTCTGAGACCCTCTCTGGGCCAACAGCAGTCCAACCAAATGCAAACCCCTTAAAATTCCAAGGAAACCTGTGGTGAGGTCTAGAATTCCAGCCAAGGCTTGTGGAGAGGACATAGATCCCATTACCACCAATATTATTTAATATTGTGTTAGAAATGCTAGCTTTAGCAATAAGGAAAGAAAAAGAAATCGAAGGATTTAAAGTAGACAATGAGAAAACCGAACTATCACTCTTCACAGATGATATGATGGTATACTTAGAGAATCCTAGAGAATCAACTAAAAAACTATTTGAAATAATGAATAACTTTAGTAGTTTTAGGATACAAAATAAATCCTCATAAATCATCAGCATTCTATATACTACCAACAAAATCCATCAGCAAGAGTTAGAAAGAGAAATTCCATTTAAAAACACTCTAAATAATATAAAATACCTGGGAATCTACTTGCCATGGCAAACACAGGAACTATATGGACACAATTAAAAATACTTTTCACACAAGTAAATCAGATCTAAAGAACTGGAAAAAAATAATAATTGTTAATGGGTAGCTGAGCTAATATAATAAAAAATGAGAATTCTATCTAAATTTATTTACTTATTCAATACCATACCAATCAAACTACCTAATAATTATTTTATATACTTAGAAAAGATAATAACAAAATTCATCTGGAAAAACAAAAGGTCAAGAATCTCAAGGGAGCTAATAAAAAAATGTGAAGGAAGGTAGACTAGCCGTACTACATTTCAAATTGTAATATAAAGCAGCAATCATCAAAACAATGTGGTACTGGCTAAAGAATAGAATGGTAACTCAATGCAGTAGATTAGCTACACAGTTTACAGGGGTAAATGTCCTTAGCAATATAGTGTTTTATAAACCCCCAAATCCCAGCTTTTGGAATAAGAATTTATTCTTTAACAAAAACTGTTGGGAAAATTGAAAAGTAGTATGGCAGAATCTAGGTACAGACAAACATCTCATACACTATACCAAGATAAGGTCAAAATGGATATATGAATTAGGAATAAAGAGTGATACCATATCTAAATTAGGGGAACACAGAATAGTTTCCCTGACAGATCTTTGGAGAATAGAAGAATTTATAAAAAAAAAGACTAAACAAGAGATAGAGAATATTATAAGATGTAAATTGAATTATTTTGATTATATTAAATTAAAAAGCTTTTGTGCAAACAAAACTAATCTAACCAAACTTAGAAGCAATAAATTGGGAGGAAAATTTAAAATGTGTCTCTAATTAAGGTCTAATTTCTCAAATTTATAAAGAATCAAGTCAAATTTATAAGAATACAAGCCATTCCCCAATTGAAAAATGGTCAAAGGATTTGAACAAGCAATTTTCAGATGAAGAAATCAAAGCCATCAATAATCATATAACAATGTTCTAAATCACTCTTGATTAGAGAAATGGAAATTAAAACAATGCAGGGGTACCAACTCATGCTTTTCAGATTGGCTAATATGGCAATAAAAAATGTGTCAAATGTTGGAGGAGATGTGGGAAAATAGGGACACTAATGCATTGTTGGTGGAGTTGTGAAAGGATCCAACCATTCTAAAATACAATTTGGAAGTATACCTAAAGGGCTATAAAACTGCACACCCACACCCTTTGATCTGGTAATACAACTATTAGGTCTGTATCCCCAAAAGATAATAAAAAGGGGAAAGGATTTAATTGTACAAAAATATTTATAGCTGTTCTTTTTGTGTTGGCAAAGAATTAGAAATTGTGGGGATATCTATCATTTGGGGAATGGCTGAACAAATTGTGGTACTTGCTGGTAATGGAATACTATTGTGCCATAAGAAATGATAAGCAAGATGATTTCAGAAAAAGCTGGAAATATCTGTGGGAACTGATGCAGAGTGAAATAAGCAGACCTGAGAGAACACTGTACATAATAACAGCAATATTATATGATGATTATCTGTGAAATCTTGACTACTTTCAGCAATGCTCTGATCTGGGACAATTTTGAAAGACTTATGATGGGGAAAGCTATCCACCTCTAGAGAAAGAACTCTTGAAGTCATATTTTACATCAGTGATTGTTTGGTTTTATTTGGGGATTTTGGTTATGTATAACTTTTCTCTTACAACACTTATGAATATGGAAGTGTTTTGCATGATAATAAAAAATGAAAAAAATAGCATTAGAAGAATTTCTGGAGCAGCTATGTCCTGAGATGTGGAAAAGGGAGTTAAGTTTTGAGACTTAACAGGTCATACTACTGGGATCCATTAAAGATGGTGAGGAGATCTAGAGGTACATGAATTCTTTATATATAGAGGTACATTCTTGAAGCAATAGGGGGCTATTGAAGTTGCTCAAGAAGTAGAGTGAACAGTGATATATATGCTTTAAAAATATGAATTTGGCAGCTGCGTCCTCGACAGATTAAAGAGGATACAATAAAGCCATTTAGGAAGTTATGGTCATGATCCGAGTGAAAAGTGATGAGGGATTCAATTAGAGCTGTCATGTCAATAAAAAGGAAATGAATTTGAGAAACTTTATAGAAGTAGTATCAGTAATTTTTAGTAAGCATTTGTTCAGCTCTTTCTATATGTCAGGCACTGGGCTAGATGGTGGACAAATCCCCCCTCTTCTCAAAGGACAATAATTGGCTCTCAAATTGCAAGACATTGAACTTGGGGGTAAAGCACAGCGAATGGTGGATTGGGATAGGTAACTGGGGAGATTGAAATAATGACTATTCTTGACTGAAATAGAAAAATTGAAAGGATGTGTGAGATTAGTAGGAAGGAGAAGGCTAGTGAGTTCAGTGTGAGACATATTAAGTTGAAAATGAATATAGGATATTCTGATGATTAATGTTTAGCATGCAACTTGTGATATGGGACAGGAGTTGAGGGGGAAAATGAGGGCTGTATGAGGCAATATGGGGATTTGGGAATTTTTCTACATATTTATACATTTTTATGCTCATGTATTTTTAGTCAGATATTTGCATAAAATTATACATTGTGTATTACATATAATTAGCTATTATTCATTGTCACGGAGTAACTGGGTGGCTCAGTGCCTGGCCTGGAGACAACTAGGACTCCTCTTCCTGAGTTCAAATCTGACCTCAGATACTTAGATTTGCCCCAAACCCTGGAAAAATCATTTGATCCTTTTTGCCTCAATTTCCTTATCTGTAAGGTGAGAGAGAGAGGGAAAGGGCCAACCATTCCAGTGTCTTTGCCAAGAAAAACTCAAATAGGGTCAAGTAGAGTAGGACAAGACTTGAAACAACTGAATAACAACAAAATTCATTGTCATGTGACCTTTTCCTCTAGAAAACAAAAATAAAATTCATATTTTAAAATTTTAATTAAACTATAGATTCTTAGTGTTGGAAGGAATCAGTTAACATATGCAAATCATATTTACAAATTAGTTTAACTTGTACAAAGTGTTTTCCAAACAAGAAATGGAGAGTCAGTGAAATTATAAAATATTGCTACAGTCATATAACTCATTAGTGACAGAGTCAAACCTTGAATTTTTGTCTTCTGAGTTTTAAACCAAGGCTATTCTACTATCTTCTGATTATTTTAGTGGAATGGTATATTAATTTATTCCCTAATTCTTTTCCCCATGCTCCTTCAACTGTTCTTTATACAGTCAGGACAACAAACCTTTTACCATGCAAGTTTCCCTCCTTTGGAAATTCTGCAGATAATCCTTCTTATGCTGGGAACCTCAGAATTGAACACAGTACTACAGATTTGGTCTGACCAAGGCAGAGGTGTATGGCAACTTCCCTGTTCCTGGATACCCTACGTCTCAATGTTTCCTAAAGTCAGAAATCACATTGAATTTTTTTTTTTTTGGTTTGTTGTGTCCCCTAAACTCCACAAACATTTTTCAAGCATGCTTCTGCTGTCTATGCATATTCCACCAGACTTTTACTTGGTGGGGGAGGTCTTTTGATCCCAAATGTTCATTGGACAAATCTCTGTATTTATGTTAAGTGATTTTATTGACCACCATCAATGAGCTACTTGGTGTCAGAACCAGGATTCCAACTCATGTTTCCTGATTCAATCTCAATGAGTTTTCCATTATCAGCCTACTTTTTCAGTCTTATTGGTTCAAAGATCTAGATCTGGAAGGGACACCAGAGAGAATTTTTCCAATACTCTCCTTTTACAGAAGAAACTGAGATGAAGGAAGAGTAAACAACTTGATTAAGATCACATAGGTAGTAAGTGTGAAAGGTGGAATTTGACTTCAAGCTCTCTAACTCTAGAGTGGCTGCTATTTCCTCTGTTCAATGCTGCCTTATTCCACTATCTTCTGATTAATTTGTTAGAAGAGAATACTAAATTAATCCATAGTTTTTCTCTTCTCCTGACTTTCTTGCTTTCCCTTTCTCCTTTTTATTTTAAACATTCCATCCAAATCTTACTCTTGTACTTTCTCCATTTTCATCCTGCCCTAACTTGAATCCCTCTGAGTGTTTTGAGTATGTTCTCCCAAATTGGACTGTAAGCTCTTTAAGGGAAGGGAGATTATTTTATTCATCTTTGTATTTTCCTAAGCCTTGAGCATAGGACCTGGCCAACAGTAGGTGCTTAATACATATTTATTGAATCGATTTAGATAGTTGCTCCCACAGCTCTGAAGGAGTTAAATTCCAAAGAATCCACTTATCTCCATCAGAGCATTTTCCTATACAAGCTGATAGTTTTTCCTCTAAGGACAAAAGCCAGTTTTAAAAGAAGAATTGTGAGGATAAGAATGATGATTAATAATTATTCATAATAGACATTACATGAATGATTTTAATCAGAATGAACCCTTCTGGTAATAGTGTCTAGACAGGACTGGCTTTGTCACTGGGGCATTTAGCAGGTAAAGCCCACAAATTTTCACGTTTTACGGGAACTGTTTAGAAAGGAAGAAAACATTGTTAGCTCATTATTGATGACTCCTTTGGGTCAGCAAATCATTGAGAGGTACAGAAGTGACTTTTTGCTATTTCATTAAACCAGAGTTGCTCAACTTTTTTTGGGGGGGGGCTCTTTTTTGCACCAAGGAGAATGATATTTATATGGAAAATAGACTAGAAATAGCTATTATATAGAGTTGCATCCTAAAACTTGTAAGGAGAGAGTAAGTGATCATCCAGATATCCTACAGAAATTCAAGTTTCTTGTCATTCTGAGATCCTGAGAGAACTGGCAGGTGTCATTATCACTGTCAGCAATCTTTGAGAGATCCTGTATGATGGGACAGAGTCCTATGTGACTGAACAAGGGAAAAATGCCTTAATTTCCAAAAACGGGAAGAAAATGAAGATTAAAAGCAATAAGCCTCTGAGGTTCACTTTGTATTGATTGTTTTAAAATATTATCTAAAAGTCTGTTAGTGAACTAGAAAAGAAGGTGAACGAGAGGTGGGACTTCTTTTTTTTTTGATAATTGCTAAACTGCTGGTCAGAGAAATGCTGATAATCTAGATTTTAGTAAAACATTTGACAAAGTCTCCGATGATATACTGTGGACGAGAAGGACTGCTGTGGACTGAGTGATTATTCAGTTAGGTAATTCACAACTGGTTGAATGTTGGACCTAAGGAGGAGGATTAATCATTTAATGTTAACTTAGAAAGAAATCTCTAATGAAGTTTCCCAGGGATTTGGGCTTGGTCTTGTACTATTTAACATTATCAGCAATTACTGGAATAAAAGCACAAGTGGTATATTAATAATACAGATATATTAATAATTAATAATTATTATAATGTATTATATTTGAAGATGACATAAAGCTCTGAGGGATAGCTAATACACTCAAAGACCGAGTAATGATTTTAAAAATTAACATTCTAGAACTGAGGCTCTTAAAAGTTTAATGTTATAGACCCCTTTGGCAGTCTGATAAAACATGTGAGCCTCTTTTCAAAATAATACTTTTAAGTGTGAAGAATATGTAGGATTAGAAAGGAAATTGATTATTTTGAAATACAGTTATAAAAATACAATTAAAAGAGTTTAAGAAGCTGTGGTCTAGTAGATTGAATTTAATATAATGAAATTTCAAAGGACTAGATGTAAAAAACTTAAAATTAGATTCAAATCACTTTTCAAGTTCAAGGTGAGGGAGGCTGGTCAGATGACAATTTTTCTGGTAAAAGTTCTAGGGCTTTTTGTGGTCCATGACGTTCAATATATGTCAGCAGTACAATATAGCAGCCTCAGATACTAATGAATTCTCAAAAAATAATATTTATTTTTATTTTTCTTTAATTTTTTTTGCTTCAAATTCTCTCTCTTCCCCAACTTTCTGAGAGGGCAAACACCATAATATCAATTATACATGTAAAATCATGCAAAACATATTTCCATATTAGCCATATCACAAAAATCAAGAAAAAAATAAAGTAGAAACAATATACTTCAACATGTGAAGATGAATAGCATTTTTTTCAACATGAATCTTTTGGAATTGTTTTGGATCATTGTATTGATCAGAATAGCTAAGTTTTACACAGCTGATCATCATTACAATATTGCTTTTACTATGAACAATGATGTCCTAGTTCTGCTTGCTTCACTTAACATTAGTTCAAATAGGTCTTCTCATGTTTTTCTGAAATTGTCTTGTTCATCATTTCTTATAGTACAATAGCACTCTATCACAAGTATAGGTCATAGTTTGTTAGACCGTTCCTCACTTCATCAATATTCCTTCAGTTTCTAAATCTTTTCTCCAACATAAAGAACTACCATAAATAATTTTTGAGTGTATATGTCCTTTTCTTATTCCTTTGATTTCTTTAGGGTGCAGATCCAGTAGTGATAATCCTGGGTCAAAGAATATGAATGGTTTTATGGCCCTTTGGGCATAGTTCCATAATATTCATAGCAGTTCACAACTTCACCAATAGTTCATTAGCATACCTATTTTCCCACATCATCTCCAGCTTGTTTTATTTCTGAAAATTTTATAAATTTGACTCAGTTCTCAAAATATTTGAGGAATACGCCCTTTGTTAGAAGGGGATTTGCTATAAATTTTTTTGATATTACTTCATTTTCTATTTAACACAATGCAGTTTCCCTATTTTAAAATTATGTCCATTTTTGCTTTTGATTTGTCATGTTTTCCATCCCTGCCTTTTTTTTTATTTCAGCAAAAGCATAATAGAAATTGCTCCAAGTTACACATTTGTACATACATACATAAAAATATACATAGATACATACTACATTGGTGGCTCTTGCTGAAAGAGGGATTCTTTTGTGTGGTGATTCTGTATTGGTGGCTTGAGGAGTTTAGCTTTGGTGAATCACTTGGGTTGAGGGGACCCTGGCCAGAGACACTGGCTCTTTGGCTTTTCTCCTGTCTTTGTTGGGACACTCTTTTCAGTTAGGAGGCATTCAGATCCAGACTTAGGTTATTTAGCTAGGCAATATTTTCTACTTCCTTACTACATGTTCCCCTTTACTATCTCTATCTTGCTGTAATAAAACTACTAAAGCTACTAACTGCCTCGTGACTTAAGAGTTAATTTTTATAAATGGCGACCCTGGCAATTTTTAAAAATTCTTATATTTGTCAAACCCATTTTAATTATTACATTGGTAAATTCTTTCATTTTTTTATTTTATGTTTTGGATCTAAGATATTCAGTGTTTTCCTTGATAATTTCTTGAAATATGATATCTAACCTCTTTTTTGATCTTGGATTTCTGTTAGTTTAATAATTCTTAAATTATCTATCATCTATCTACTTCTCAAGTCAGTTGCTTTTCTGAAGAGATATTTCACATTTTCTTCTATTTTTTTTGCATTCTTTTCACTTCTTAATTGTTTCTTGCTAGCTCATGGAGTCATTAGCTTCCACTAGCCCAATTCTAATTTTTAAAGAATTATTTTCTTCAATGATACATATGAAATAATTCAAAACATATTTTCATATTAGCCTGTTCCAAAAAAAGAGCAAGAAAAATAAAGCGAAAAAATTACACTTTAATCTGTACTCAGAGCATCAGTTCTCTTTTTGGAGGTGAATATAATTTTTCATCATGAGTTTATCAGTATTTCCTTGGGCCATCATATTCATAAAATTTTCTTAGTTTTTCCCAGTGGAATTACTGTGAAATTATAATTACAATATTCTTATTACTGTGTACAATATTTTCTTGGTTTTGCTTACTTCACTTTAAATAATTTCATATAATTCTTCTCAGGTTTTTTCTGAAACCATCCTGTTCATCATTTCTCATACCACAAGATTATCCTATTATATTCATATACTACAATCTGTTAAGCCATTTCCCAATTGATGAGGACCCCCTTGATTTCCTATTCTTGACTACTACAAAAAGAGTACTATAGATCTGTTTGTACATACAGGCTTTTTTTCCTTTTTCTTTGGTTTTGTTGGGATATAGACTGAGTAGTGATATTCCTGGGTAAAAGGGTATGCACAGTTTTATAATCCTTTGTGCATTGCTCCAAATTGTTCTTCAGAATGATTGGACCAATTCACAACTCTACCAATAATGGATTAGTGAGCCATTTTTCCACATCTGCTCCAATAGTTATAATTTTCTTTTTCTATGTGAGCTAAATGTATAGCTATGAGATGGTATCTCAGAGTTGTTTTAATTTTCATTTCACTAATCATTAGTAACTTAGAGCATTTTCCTCAATGTGTATTTGGAATTCAGAGAGGTGCCATTTAAAAGTATCTTACAAACTTCCTGTGGACAGGTGGGGACTTTGAGACTACATTCCCCATGATCCAATGGGTTTCTGGTTCCTGACGTGATTAGGTCAGAGAATGGGAACCAACGTTGAGCTCCACTTAAATTCGGAGGTTGGCCTTGAGACGTCCTCTCTTTGCTGCCTGAGCTGGCTCTCTGTTGTGCAAGAGGAGGAAGATGGGTGGAGATAAAGATGGGTGGCAGTTTTAAGGTTAGTCAGGCACAGTTATATATATTTTACCAACATGGCCATGGCAATTAAAATATTAATTCCTCTTATAACATCAGCCTTTATCATTTTTAATCATTACACCATACCTAGAAATAACATGAATTTTTTCTTGTAAAAACTGTCTGTTCCAATCCTTTGGCCATTCATCATTTGGGAATGGATCTTATCTTTATGAATTTGATTCAGGGCTTTATATATCTAAGAAATAAGACTTTTCTCAGAAAAAGAAAAAGAAACTTACTGTACATTTTCCTTTTGGTTTTCTGCTTTCCTTCTAATCTTGCTACATTGGTTTTGTTTGTAAAGAAAAATTTTAATTTAACATGATCAAATTATTCATTTTGCTTCCTGGGATTGTCTCTATCTCTTGTTTGATCATAAATTCTTCTCTCATCCATACATCTGACAGTTAAATTTTACATTCTTCCTTAATTTGCTTATATTTTCCCCCTTTTTATTTAAATTATGAACTCATCTGAACATTATCTTGGTATACACTGTGACATGTTTGTCTATAACCTATTTCTCCCAAGCTGCCTTCCAGTTTGCCAAGCAATTGTTTTTTCAGACAGTGAGTATCTGCTCCAAATGCTTGGATCTTTAGGTTTACCAATAGAGAGAATACTAAGGTTATTTACTACTGTGCATTAAGTACCTAATCTATTCCATTGATCTACCACTCTGCTTCTTAGCCACTACCAGATTGTTCTGATAATTACTACTTTGTAGAATAATTTGAAATTTAGTACTGCTAGTCTGCCCTCCTTTACATTTTGTTCCATTGATTCCATTGATATCTTGACCTTTTGTTCTTCTAGATGAATTTTTAAATTATTTTTTCTAACTCCATAAATTAATGAATTCTTAAGCTGCATTAAGAGATGTATAGTGTCCAGTACAGGCAGACAATTGTTCTACTATACCAGGCTCTTATCAAACCACACCTGGAATAAAGTATTTAATTTAGGGAATTTCAAGACATTAATTATCTAAGACCCTTCCGAAAAACACAACCAGAATGGTGCAAAGCTAAAAGTTCATGCTGTACAAGGCACATAGAGAATGTTTGATAAATATTTGTTGACTTGATATGAGAGTGGAAAAGAGTTTCTCCAGTTTCTTGAACTTTTCTTCTTAGAGGGTTACCAGCTGCCATTTTGAGTCTATAGAACATTCTACATGGTCTTGAAAGAAAGGCTAACATCATATATACACTCTGTTAGCTCACCTAAAAATTCTCCATATTTTCTGTAATTGCTAGAAGTGACATTTCTACCTGCATGTACTCTAGGCAAATAAAACTGCAAATAAAATATGTTTTAGACAGAACTCATCTTCGTCCCCAATCCATTCATTTTCCAAAAGTCCCATCTATATTCATGGTACCTCTAATTTTCCAGTGAACTTGCTTTATGATCTAAGGAATCCTTCTGGATTTTAATCTTCTTGATGGAGTAACTAAAAGGGAAGGTCAGAGAAATGCTGATAGCATAGATGTTAGCAAAGCATTTGACAAAGTCTGTCATGATACAAGAGATAGACCAGGTTCTTCTCACCTACTCACTAGTTCTTTACACTCCTATCCTGGAGCCCTGATACCATATTCAATCCTGTATCAAGACTTATTACTCTGATCCCCAGAATATCTTTTATGTCTATTTCTTTTTCTTCACTCTTACAGCATCTATCATAATTCAGGTCCTTATCACCTCTTACCAAAATTATTATTATAGATTTATAATTGATCTCTGTGATTCCAGTTTTTCCCCTCTCCAATTCATCATATATACAGCTGCAAAAATGATATTCCTAAATGTGTCACCTTTCTCCTTACTAAAAATTCATCATTGGCCCCCTAATGAGCATAAGACAAAATTTAAGCTGTTCTAATCAGCATTTAAGACCATTTACCATCTGGTTTTGATTTACTCTCCCAATATTGTTTTATTTATTTTCCTTTTTTTGCTCCTTTTTGTAGTTCAACTAGTCTGCTTACTGCTCCCCATGGAGGAAATTCTTTATCCTCTCCATGCCTTTTCATCACTGACCCTACAAGTTTAGAATTAGCTTCTTTCTAAACTCTGCCTATTAGGAATCCCTTGATTCTTTGAATGCATAGCTCAGCTAGCACTTCCTTCATGAAACTTTTCCTGATCTTTCCTCTTTGAGTTATTAGTACCATTTCTCTTGAAATTACTTTGCTCTTACCTACTATTGTATAATAAATTCTTCTTCTGCCTCCCATAAGATGATTTTCTCAAGGGCAAATATTGTTCGTTTTTTTCCCCTTCTCAATCCTGAGTGCATAGTAAGCACTAAATAAATATTTATAGAATTTAGTTGAATTGAATCCTTAAGCCTTTTTCATAGTTGTGAATGAGGTGTGGTCATTAGTGGTATATTTTCCATTCTGGAATTCTTACATTCCTAATCTTAGTGAAGAATTTAAAAATTTACTATCATCTTGATAGCCACATACAACATTCTTTGTCTTATCTTACCTACTTCTGCTTCCTCCTTCCCTAATTTTTTCCCCATTTCTTTCCATATCCTCTCCTCAGACTTCTAAAGCCATGATCTTATTAAGCCAAACATTAAACACTGAGTAATCAGTCACGACTTATGAGAAATCTTATGCAAATAGGCTTTGAGCCAATGGTTACAATAGTATGATGGATTCTGAAAATGCTTTGATAAAATTTGGGTAGACAATATTAATAGCACTCTTCTGATTTATCAGTTTAGTAATTGTCAAAAAGGAAAGAGATTAGTATAGAATAAGCTGTTTTCAGTAAGGTCAATCCAGCTCTGTGTTTGCTTTTTTCCCTAGATGTCAAATAAGCATTCCTTCAATAACGTTATACAATTTTATCATGAATTGATGTCAAGATTGCTTTCTATAGTTTATAGAATTATCTCTAACCTTTTTTAAAAAAATACTGGAATTTAATATTTCCCCTACCTGTAACACCTCTCTTACAACCCATGATTATTCTTTTTCAATTAGTGAAAATCTGCTTTTTCTTCTTCCTTTCTTCCTCTCCATTGAGAAAAAAACTTGATTTTTATAAAGATGTAGAATCAAACAAAAACAAATTCTTATACTTACCATTTAAAAAAAAGTCTCAATGTGCACAGTTAATATATCGTCTCTTTACCAGGAAGTGTGTTTTATCATATGATCTCTAGTGTAATGCAAAAGTTGCAAGAGGGTTTTGCTCTTGCAGGAGGTCAACTGAAAATTTCTGGCAGTTAGAAGCCTTAGAATTCTGAGAGAAAGTTCAGTTGGTCCCTGATGCTTGAGCAGAGCAGAAGGATCAATCAGAGCTCTATTTTGGCTTTCAGTTTGCTTTGGCCTGTGCCTTGTCTTTGGATAATTTGTACCTGGCTAATTTCTCTGTACCTCTCCCTGACCTTCTCCATATTACTTCCCTCTTTTTCCCTGCCTGTTTTCCTGGGGCTCTAGGAGGCAGGGTGGCTTTTGGGTTTTTAGTGAAAAGACTTTGGGGGTTTAATTTTCCCCAATAGGCAAGTAGGACATCTTTGAATTCAAACTATCCCTTTAGTATACCCTCGACCTTAAAAGCAGTCAAATCTTCCTCAGCTGAGAGAGCAGGTTCTCTCTCAGTCTAATCCATTCCTGAGACCCTCCCCCATCTTGAGTTTGTCCCTAGAAGTTGCCAGAAACCCCAATCCCTCTCTTCTTCCAGACTACTCTGAAACATTAATAAACCCTCGGTTACCTAATCAAACCCTCTAGAGAATCTTTGTGTTGAAGAAACTAGGCAAAGGTGAAGGGGAGGAATAATTCTCTTTTATTTCTTGAGGGAAACTGGAGGCATCCATCTTGGGAGGAAGTAGTTGCACAAGGCTTCCTCCTGAATCCCTTCAGTTTCAATCTCAGGGAGGAGCCTTGTGATTCCTCCTTTGAGGTCTTGAGAAACTGACAAGAAAGCCCTCAAGTCAAATTCAAACCACTTCTGTCTGGCCCTATTACTTGTGTCTGTAAAGCAGCCTTTCCTGCCTGAAAGGGTTCAGCCTATTTTCCCCTCAGTGTCCTCTGTCTCTGGCCTGAGTGTCTAGTCTGTGTCATCTTCCTCTCCTAAACACCTCACCCTTTATCCTTACCATCCTGATACCGCTTTATCCATTTCTCCCTAAATTCAGCCATCCTTTTCATTCTTCTATTACCTCAATCACCTTTTACCCTCTGTCACTCAGCAAGGGAAATAGATCACCCCTGAACTTTAGTGTACCTCCATTTTTATCCATAACACTAGTCATGGTCGACCATTGCATTTATCACAGTTCCTGAGTTTTTCAATTTATTTTTATAAAATTTTTGTTATTGTATAAATTGCTTTTCCAATTCTTCTCACTTCATTTTAGTTCCCAGATTTCTTTGAAATTATCCTTTTCCCAGATTTCTTTGAAATTATCCTTTTCATCATTTCATATATTACAATAATTTTCCATTACATTTAAGTACTATAACTTGTTTCATAATTCCCAATTAAATGGACTCCTTCAGTTCCAATTCTTTACCTCCACAAAAAAGCTGCTATAAATATTTTTCTATGCATTAGTCTCTTTCTTTTTTCTTTGATCTCTCTGGTATATACACTTAATAGTGGCATTGGCATCCCTGGATCAAAGGATATGCAAAGCTAATTAACTTTTGATCATAGTTTTAAATTCACAAATGGCTTTCACAAATGGCTAAATCACAACTTTATCAATAGTGCATTGTGTACCTGTTTTCCCATAACTCTCAGTATGTTATTTTCTTTTTCTGTCAATTTTGCCAATCTGATGGATATCAACTGGCTTTGAATTTCAAAATTATTTTAATTTTTATTTCTCTAATTATTAGTGATTTATAGTATATTTTCATATGTCTATTAATAGTGTGGATTTCTTCCTTTTAAAAAATGCCTACTTATATCCTGTGACCATTTGAAATTTCCAGAATAACTTTTATATTTATAAATTTAAAGTGAATTCCCTATATATCTGAGATCATGATTACTACCCATTCTTTTTAAAAACTACAACTAAAGTCAAATAAATTTTGTTCTATCTATTCCTTTATTTTAATTCTGTGTGCATCTGTGCCTCATGTTTTTCTTGTAATCAGAATAATGTTGAATTCTGCTTTCTAATCTATTCTGCTATCTTCTTCCATTTGGTGAGGGAATTCATCCCATTAAAATTTACAGTTATAATAATCAGTCATATATTTCCATCTATTCCATTCTCTTTATTTTTTCCTTCTCTTTGTTTCCTATCCTATCTTCATAAAAAAAGAGGCAAATGAAAAAGGTGTGTGCTCAGCATTAGTACTCTAAGTTTAGTACAATCTAGTTCTGCTCTACTGCCCTTCTTTTATTTCCCTTATCTAGAACCTAATCATGGATGTTTACATATTATTTCTTTTTTTTAACCTTCCTCTTTAAGATCCACCCTCTTTAGCTTGTTGTTTCTTAGGTCTCATCCTTCCCTCAATATGTTTTAAATGTATATGTATATGCACACATATGCATATGCATACATATGATATATAGATATATCACATGTATACAAATATAGACACATATTTATATAGACATAATGGTCTCTATACATACATGTACATACACCTATGTTTAATATGTCTGTTTATACCTAGACCCTTAAGAGCATCTCATAGAGAATTAAATGAAGTAATTGAGTAAATGGAAAATATTAGTAATGTCCAAATAACAGATGAAACACTCAATAGAGCATTGGACTTTAAATGAGGTAAATGTGAGTTCAAATTCAACCTCCAAGACTTAGTAGCTGTGCAACCCTAAACCATTTAGCCTTTTTGTTTCAGTTTTCTCAATATAAGATGACTGAAAAATGACCAAACAACAACAGAAAATGGTGCTTGCTTTTCAGTGTTGAGGTGAGGATCAAGTGGGAAAATATTTGTTAGGCACTTAAGACTGGTACATAGTAGGTAAATAATAATGCTATTCTTTTCCTTTCTATAGTTCAACATTTCAAGGTTATGCTATTGGTAAGAGTACTATTTATATACATCTTCCTTACTTGCATTAGATTGCAAGCTCCTTGAGGACATGGACTGTCTTTTGATTTCTTTGTGTTTCTAGCTCTTAGCATAGTGCCTATTTTGCATACAACACTTAATTAATGCTTATTTATAGATTTACTGACCATGTAGGCCCCAGCCTTTCCATTGTATGGTTGCTATCCATGGTAGAGGTAATGGACTAAATATGCAAAATGAAACACACAGTTAATGCCAATGTTATAATTTATTTTACTTGACTATATATATATATATATATATGTCACATTTATTACAGAGTTCGTTTTTTTATATAATTAAGTTTTTTTTCAACAGTGCCTGATTTTTCTTGGCCCCATTTGGGGTTTTCTTGGAAAAGATAATAGAATGGTTTGGCATTTTTCTTTTCCTGTTTATTTTACAGTTGAAGAAACTAAGGCAAACAGGGTTAAATGACTTACCCAAGGTTCTCATAGATGGTATGGGTTTGAAACCATATTTAAACTCAGGTTTTCCTGAATCCAGGCCCAGAAATTCTATCCACCTTACCACTTTTGTTTTTATATATTATTTAATTATAGAGAGAGGAGAGAGAAAATAACAGTATTTTAATTAAAAAATCAATTTAAAAATTCATTGCTCTATTTTAATCTGAACTCCGCCAAGGATGGTCCCAAGCCCGGCTGAAAAAGCAGGAGGGTTGAGCGTGAGGTTAGCAACCTCACCCCGTAAAAATCTCACTTGCTACAGAAACTGCAACCTCATTAAACCAACAAAACCAACGATCGCCTAGTCTGGAAGATTGCTGTCCATCAGAGTCCACAATGCATGCTGGCAAAAGCCAACAAACTCCAGGTCTTTGTTAACAGATGCCTACGTCGAATCTTGAACATCAGATGGCCTGAAAAGATCTCCAATACCAGACTCTGGGAAAGAACAATTCAGTATCCCATCAGTCAGGACGCTATGAAAAAAATAAAAATATGGAACCCACCAGGGAGGAGAAAAGTCGGAAGGCCAAAACAGACCTGGCAAAGATATGCCCAGTTGGAGGAAGTTGCCTAGAACAAAGTCCATTGGCGTGAGATGGTTGAGGCCCTATGCTCCTCTGGGAGTCAATAGGAATAATAATAATAATAAATAAATTTTAATCTGTGGTTATGAACTAGGGTTGAAGTTTCTGAACTTTACTGAGTTGGACCTACATTCAAAGCCTTTTCAGATTTGTAGCATCCATCAGAGCTTATGGTCTACTTGACATAGTCTTCGAAAACCTAGGATCACCTTTGTTTCATGATGAGACATCAGAGTAGGACTTTAGTAGATGATAATAACATGTTATTACAATCATATAATTTTACACTAGCAGTAAAAGTTTTTATGGATTTTTATTCATTTCACATCAGACAGTATACATTTTTATCTTTGTACTCTCAATATCCACCACTAAGTAAGGATTTGATGAAATGACTTGTGATTACTACATCTCTAAGCAGGCCAGAGCTCCCATATCCTTTAGATATCATTGAAATTGGGTTTGGGCTCAGCCAGGGCTCTGATTTTGCTCACTCCAGTGTCCTAGGCCAACCATAATATTTTGCAACTTTTGTTTTCCTATTGGCTCCTCTTAGAGTTTTTACATTGCCCACTGAGAATAGGTGAGCCCTTCCCACTAAGCACTTAATTGTAGAACTCATAGCCCTCAGTGGTTGCGCCATTCTTTCTTTTACTCAACACAAAAATCAACATATAAGTTTCTGTAGAAATACTATATTCTTTAGCTTTAAAATATAAATAAC
Source organism: Gracilinanus agilis (assembly GCF_016433145.1). Taxonomy (NCBI): domain Eukaryota; kingdom Metazoa; phylum Chordata; class Mammalia; order Didelphimorphia; family Didelphidae; genus Gracilinanus; species Gracilinanus agilis. Next base: position 693,297,028 of record NC_058130.1, on the reverse strand, counting down.
CTGATATACTCCCAACTCCCCCATTGGAATAGAAGATCATTGAGGGTGGGTTCTGTTTTTATTTTTGCCTTTTTATCTCTAGAACTTAGCAAGTGTGTAAATGTTTGCATATTTATAAATGCTTATTGGAATGAATTTGACTAGATTGGATTTCAATGACTATGTATTCCGTACTTTTACTTGAAATATGAATCCTTCCTTGGTATCCCCATCTGCCTGAATGGGCAATCACTCAACATCTGTCTGAATGCATCTCCAGTCATGAAACTTACACGGCAGTACATTTCATTTGGGGGCATCTCTAAATTCTAGGACATTCTTTCTTTTTTAACATGAACCTACCTCTCCAGAATTTCCTTCAGTGGTGCTAGTTTTGTCTTGTGGAGCCATAACAATATTTCTAATATTTGAAGGAATTGTTGTAATTCATTCACATATAATATTTATTTTATTTTATTTATTAATTAAGAGAAGTTTTCCATGGTTATGTGATTTATGCTCTTTCTCTCCCCTCCTCCCACTCCGCTCTTGTAGCTGATGCTCAATTCCACTGGGTTTTATATCACATAAAAAATAGATCAGATATGTGTGTATATCTTATATATAGACACATATTTGCATATATATTCCAAATATATACAGATACAGAGAGGAGACAGAAAAAGAGGGGAGAGGGAGGGAGGGGAAAGGTAGAGAGAGAGAGAAAGAGAGAGAGACAGACAGACAGACTCATATAGACTCCCTGGATGACCCTATAGGATCATTACATTGTGGTTTTAGAATCATTGTCTTAGAGACAAATTATTTGGAATATAGAAAAATTCTGAGAAACAGGGTATTGGTCTTTTCTTGGGAATGTAACTTGTAGGTTGTTTATTTCACTGCTGAAGCAGAAAGTGACTCCAGAATTCAGTCAAGATTTAACAACTTTTCAATAACTCCTAGGCACAAGTGACAATAAAAACGGGGCAATTTATTTTGAAATCAAAGAGAAACAAGGAGGAAAGGAGGGATGTGACTCATCCTCAGAAGGCCCAAAGCAAAATAATCATCTCTAAACCCTCCATGAGGTTTCCTGAATAAGATGGTAGGGCCACTGACAATGGGCTGGATGGGTAGTTACAGGCAGTATGTGCTTAGTAAGTGTATGTTGTGTAAAAGCCACCAACATGACAAATATCAAGGAAGATTGGATGCTAAAGGCAGGTACTTTATGGCCACTTAACAGCTCAAATAATTTCTCCAATGCGTATGATTTTGCAAAATCCTAAATACATCCTGTCAGTCATAATCCCTTGATTGTTCCAGGGAGATGCATTTCCAAGAAGTGTGATTCTCACTCATTAGGCCATGTCTGCCTTTGGGCAGACCAGAATTTCCAGATTCTTTTGTTATCTATCCTTTGGCCTTGCTCATTCTGATTCCTAAAACCAACTCTTTTCCTCTGATTAGCTCTTTTCCCAGCCTCAACATTGTCTACTGAAAATGGCTGTTTACTTACCTTCCCAATAGCAACTAAGAATTTAGTTCGTAAAACCTATAGCCCTTATTGGTCGTACCAATCATCTTTCACACAACAAAGAACTGTTTGTTAGGTATGCGTAATATCCAATTCTTATGTAGAGTGCTATGATGACATCTAGGTGACTATGATAGAAATCTTACCCTCATGGAGTTTGCAATCTAAGTAGAAGTCAGGGAGGAAATGAACATTAATTATAGCCTCTAATATGACAAGCAATGTGTCAAGGACATGATTTTCAAAATAACCATAAGAAATAGATGTAATTTTTTATCCTATTTTACATTACAATTGAGGAAACAGAAAGACTAGGCTTAAGTGACTTTTTCAGGGTCACACATCTAGCAACTGAGGCTGCATTTGAATTCAGGACTTTTGGACTCCAGATGCACTATGAAGTCTAATTGACTCTAAAAGAAGAAAGACATAAACATGTGCAAAATAACTATAATTCTAAGCACCAACTAAAATGCTGAGAAAAAGAATGATGTTATAAGTTAAAGGTAAAGAGTGATATTATAAGTAAGTTAAGGAAACATAGAATAATTTACCTGTCAGATGTATGGAGAAGGGAAGAATTTATGACCAAACAAAAGATAAAGAATATTGCAAGATGTAAAATGAATACTTTTGATTTTATTAAATTTTAAAGTTTTTGTACAAACAAAACCAATGCAACCAAGGTGATAGAGTAAAAAAAAAACAAACTGGATAAAAAAATTGCACAACAAATTTCTCTGACAAAGTTCTAATTTCTTACATATATAAAGAACCAAATCAAATTTTAATGGTCCAAAGATATGAATAGGCAGTTTTCAGATGAAGAAATCAAAGTTATCAATAATCACGTGAAAAAATATTCTGAATCCCTCTTGATTGGAGAAATGAAAATTAAAACAACTCTGAGGTACCACCTCATTCCTATCAGATTGGCCAATATGACAGTAAAGGAAAATAATAAATTTTGGAGGGGATGTGGCAAAATTAGGACCCTAATGCATTGCTGGTGGAGTTGTGAACTGATCCAAACATTTTGGAGGGCAATTTAGAATTATGCCTAAAGGGCTATAAAAATACTTGCCCTTTGATTCAGTAATACAACTTCTAGGTCTGTGTCCCAAAAAGATTTTAAAAATGGGAAAGGATCTATTTCTACAAAAGTATTTATGGCTGCTTTTTGCGATGGAAAAGAATTGGAAACTAAAGGAATGTCCCTCAATTAGGGAATGGCTGAATAAATCGCAGTATATGATGGCTATGGAATACTGTTGTACTATAAGGAATGATGAACAAGATGATTTCAGAAAAAGCTGGAAAGACGTACATGAACTGATACAGAGCAAAATGAGCAGAACCAGGAAAACACTGTACAGTAACAGCAATATTGTGGAACAATCAAATGTGATAGATTTAGCTACTAACAGCAATACAGTCATCCACAGTAATTCTGAGGGATTTATGACAAATAATGCTATCCACTTGCCGAGAAGGAACTATTGGAGTAGGAATGTAGATAAAAGTGTATTATTTATCACTTGTTTATTTGGGTATATGTTTTGGTTTTATAATATTATTCACTTACAAAACTAAATAATATGGAAATGTATTTTGCATAATACATGTATGGCCCAGATTGAATGGCTTGCCAGCTCCAGGGGTGGGGAAGAAGGGAGGGAGACAATTTAGACTATATAACTTAAGAAAATTTATTTGGAAATTTGTTATTAAAATGAAAATAAATAAAAATTTTAAAGAAAAATAAATAAAAAAGAAACAGGCATATAGAGATTTAATGATTTCCCCCAAAGTCATCCTGGTAATAAGTGTTGTAGTCAGAAATAGATGCCAGATCTTATTTTTAAACTTTTGCTCATTTCATTATACCTTGCACCTGACTCTTTAGCAGAGAAGGGACGAAGCTTCTCCATAGAGAGTGCCAATATGGTTTCCTCATAATGACTGTGGGAATAGAATATGAGAGCATAGTTGTACACACTCATTTAATTCCTTTCAAAGCAGCAAACATAAAGTATCTAACATGTTCAAAGCACTGAGCTAGGCACTAGGGTTTAAAAGACAAAGCAAAAACAAAAGTAAAAAAAATCATACATTCCTTAGGGTATATAGCATTTCAAAGAATAAGTAAATACAAAAATTATTTATGGAGGTAGAAAGCATTGACAATTGGGGAAATTCAGAAAGGCTTCCTAGAGGAAGTAATAACCAAACTGAAACTTTGAAGTAAGATAGAAATTCTAGAATGCAGAAATGAAGAAAAAACGTATTTTAGTCTATGTAAAGATGAGAGATGGATGTGTAAGATCAGGGAACATCTACTAGACTATTTTGGCTGGATCAAGGAATATCCAAAGAGATGGATATGAAAAGGGAAGGGAATGTAAGTGAGAGTCTGATTTATGGAGGGTTTTGAGTAGAAGTATGCTAGTGAAGGCTTAATAACAAACTCTCAAAAAATGTATGCCCAGCACACTTTTTAGGTAAACCTGCATGGTTAATATTTTTTCTATCATTGAATTATCTTGAGCATCAACAAAATAATAAATCAAGTTTTGATTTGTAGCATTTGCCATTTTCCAGGCAGAAATACCCATAAAGAAAATTTAACTTTAATGTCTCAAGAGATGAAATGAGCTGGGTCCAGCATATTTTTGGAAGAATCAGGCTGAGGTATTTGTATTTTAACCTAAAGGCAAAAGAGAATGGCTAAAGATTTCTGAACAAGGGAATGACATGGTTTAATCCTTATGGTGGCTGTGTGGAAGATGTTAATATCAAACAAGCAAGACACACACACACACACACACACACACACACACACACACACACATATATATATATATATATATACACATACATACATACATACATACACAAATATATTTGCGTGTGTGAATGAAATGATGCCTTCTCTAGTTCGGGGAAAGAAGGAAGGGAGAGAGGGAGTTACCTGGTATTTTAAATGTAACTAACAAAAAATAGATAAATAAATTTAAAATAAAAAAGCAAAGAGGGCCTTACTGTATTAATATATTCAGAATAAATACAAATAAATTAAAAGTAGTTAAGAACAATGTAATTTGAGAGGGAGGGCAAGAGCAATATGAGTAATAAGCAAAGGATTCATGTAGAAAGTGATGTTTAAACAGTTGAAGGAAAAAAGTGATTCTATGGGGTGGAGGTGAGGGGAGCAAGCATTGCATGTATGGAAGACAGTATAAAAGTGTGGGCATAAGAGATAATGTCGGATTAGAAAGAAGATGTATTTGGCTGGATTGAAGAGTAAGGGAGGATGGAGGCTGGAAAGATAGATTGGGAACTGGTTGAAAAGGGCTTTTAAGCTAAAAAGAAGAGTTTATATTTTATCATAAAGACAACAGAAATCCTTTAGAGATGGCTGAGTAGGGGAATAAAATGGTACTTAAGGAAAATATCTTGGGCAATAGTACACAGGAGAGATTGAATAGGCAGAGAGACCAAGCAGGAAGCCAAAATCTATTTGAGATATGATAGTAATTGCATGAACAGCGATAAGGGATCACATAAGACTGATGTCCATAGAGGTAGAAATATCAATATTTGGCAACTAACTGATTTGAATGAGAATGAGGAGTCAAGGATAATGCTGAGATTAAGAACTTGGAGGATGATGCTTCCTCCAATAGAAAGAGTGAACTTTGGAAGAGGACAGAGTTTGGGGGAAAAGCTGATGATTTCAGTTTTGGATGCATTGAAGTCCAAGATGTCTCTAGAACAATGAAATGTCCAATAGGCAATTGGCAATGCAGGACTGAAGCTCAGGGCAGAGACTGGTAGTGGATATGTAACTCTTCAATTCTTCAACCTAGAGATATCAGTTAAACAGTAGGAGATTTCTTGTTGTTTAGTCCTTTCTGATTCTTTGTCTGATTCTTTGTGACCATATTTGGGTTTTTCTTGTCCAAAGATACTGAAGTGGTTTGCCATTTCCTTCTATATCTCCTTTTAAAGATAAGGAATTGTGGCAAACAAGGCTAAGAAACTTGTCCAAGGCCATATGGCTGCTAATAAGTATTGAGCCCATATTTGAACTCAGGAAGATGAATCTTTCCAATTTTAGGCCCTGAACTTTATTAACCTGTAGGTTCTCCCATATAGGTGATGGAGGTTACCAGAAGAGCCAGGTTAGAGAATACCATATATCTTACACAGGAAGCCTTTCTTCATCCTCCAAGTGATCAATAATCTCCCTCTTTCCCCTGGGACTTTACATAATACTTTGGTTTTTAATTCTCTATTGCACTTACCACAATCCCTTTTTATGTAGTTATTCAGTAAAGTTATCTTGTCCCTACTCTAGATTGTAAACTCAATGAGGGTGGACATGCATTATCTAAACATTGTATTTCCTTTAGTACCCAGCACTGTACTCTGATGCTTAATAAATGAATGTTTAATGAATATTTGCTAAATTAAATTCCATTATTGAACTTAGTAATATACAACTGGGTCAATTCATCTCTCCTTAGGAAGCCTGATGCCTTCCTTTTATGTTATCTTCTCCTCTACCAATACAGTGTGGTACCTTGTTTTTCTCATAGTCTTAATTGTTTGCATCATTGGGAGAATAAGGGACTTTTCATGATCCCCGAGGCCAATATATGCCAGAGGGAGAATTTGTCCCAGTTCTTCCTAGTTTTAAGGTTATTCTTCTGTCCTATGCCAATCTACTTCTCACTTATTTTTGGAACCTTTACTTTTTGTCTTGGTATCATTTCTCAGAGAGAAGAACAGCAAGGGCTAGGCAGTTAGGGTTAAGTGACTTGCCCAGGGTCCCATAGCTAGGAAGTATCTGAGATCAGATTTAAACTTTAAAAGGAAGGAAGGAAAGAAGGAAAAAAGGAAGGAAGGAAGGAAGGAAGTGAAATATTGTATGTTTTGGTATACTTTTAGACTTCATTAGTTCTTTCTTGGAGGGCGATTGGCATTTGTGATCATGAGTCTCCAGGACAAGAGTTTTGAAGGAAAGGAAGGCATGGATAGGTTGTATTCTTCGATGTTGAAGAAAGTACTTATCAGTTCACTGAAGTACTGAAATGCAATGTCTTATGATAAAGATCACTTTATTATTTGTATTTCTGTCACTTTATTTCTTTTAGAATATAAGTCACCCTATCTTTCCCAGGTTGGAAGTTCATCTGTCACTCACAGTCCTATCCTATTATGAATTGACAGAAGGTTTTATTTCTTTGTTTTTGACTTGGGCTGGCTCATCCTTCCTTAGGCAACCTGGTGGCTTCTTTATTTGTTGTCTTTCCCCGTAAGAATGCAAGCTCTTTGACAGCAGAGACTTTTCTGTTGCTTTAATTTACATTCCCAGGACAATACCTGGCACATAGTAAAAGCTTTATGAATGCTTTTTGACTGATTCTTGACTGGTGGCCTCCAGCTCACCACATCAGCCCTTGATAGTGTGAATACTCGATCATTTATTTCCTTGATGAAATCCAGAACTCCCAAACTCAAGCAATTTACAAACCCTCAGTCTTCCCAAAAGCAGGAATTAGAGAAGAACAACACCATGCCCCACTAAGAGTTTTTTTTAAAGGCTAACACAATCCTAACCCCATAGGACCCTTCCCTCACCCTTAGCTTTATATATATATATATATATATATATATATCAATA
>NC_058130.1:693245997-693289442 GCF_016433145.1 Gracilinanus agilis | reverse complement strand
TATATATATATATATATATATATGCCAATATATTGGCATGTGTATTAAGTGAGGCAGTAGAGTAGAAGAGAGAGACATCTCTCTGGGGCAGTATGATCAGAGGAGGCTTCTTGAAGGACATGGGCCTTAAAGGAGGGTTAATATTAACAGTACACATGTATTACAATCTCCTCTTGTATCTTTTAGGATTTTTTTCAATAAGGAGCAATGAGACAGTGATGGCCCAGAAAAAACTCTAACCTTTTCAGAAAGATGGACAGCAGGAACAGCTGTCAAAAACTGAGCCAGGAGAGACACATAAACCCCACAGGCAAGGTAGTAATAGAATAAACAAAAGAAGTTATGTAGCTAATAATAAGTCTAATTAGGTGGCTCCTCCCTTTTCTACCTTATGCCAAAAGCCTGTTAAGGTCAAGCAAGGCTAAAGCTCAGAGCCAATAATCTGACTTAGCTCTATGTTCCAGGACAACCAATCATGGTGGATCCTACAATGGGATCACCTGTAGGTCTTTGTGAACTAAAGACTTTCTGGGCATGCATCACTGTATATATATCCCAAGTACAATCCACTTTTGCCTATCATTTCTCTTCCTTCTGACTTTGTCTGTTTGATATAGGACCCTGGGAGCTTTATTTAAGCTCTGTATTTTCCAGAAGAATATGGATTTTGGGTCAGGATCCTGATTGTAGGTTTCTATTTCTGTCTGGAAATTGAGGAATGGTCTTCAATTAATCACTTTAGGTGGAGAAATGACTCTTCTTTACATGTTCCCCACATTTGGCTAGTTTGTCTCTTGACCTAGATAGAAGCCCTTACTTACCCAGATGGTTAACAGTACAATATCATGTAAGAGGGAAAATTATGAGGCTGGATATACATCTAATAATATTATTTAACCAAAAAGGAGCAGTGGAAAAGGATAATTTTCCCTCCTACAACCATCTCCAAAATAATCAGAGAATAAGTCAGCTCCTATAGCACTACATTTGGATAGTTCAAGAGAAAGAAGAGGGACTGGGCATTCCAGGCTATGGGAATGGAATGATTCAAGACAAATAGCTGGAAATGCACCTGGCATCAATTGGGCTAGAGTTAAAGGCTCATGTTTGGAGACAATAAAAGAGAAGTATGGAATAGTAGACTGGGAGTCAGCTTCTGGAAGACCTTTAATGCTAAATCAATGGATCCATAATATTTTTCTCTTAGTGTATTGTTTTCAATGCCCTGTTTTTATGGGTAGACAGAAACAAAAACTTACTGGCAGCAGAATTGTATCTACTGGTAAACAAATGCTCTTGTGCAGCTAATTACCAACCTGAAAAGAAAGTGCAGTGCCATAAATAAAACCATGTGTTGTTATTACAGCTGTCTGTGATGCAGAACTGGGAACTCCTTCAACATAGTTTCACAGGAAAATTGCTTCTAGGAAAGATATGTGACCTTGGGAAGACACTGAAACTGCTTATCAAGAGGAAGGGACTGTATACAAAGGGATTTAACCTATGGAAGGAATATGGGGTATTGGGGATGAAATCCAAAATTATGCCAGCAGCAACAAAATATTTGTGAGAGAACACAAGGAAAAGAAAGTGTAATGGTTAGAAGGGTGGTCGCCAAAACTTGTAACTAATCCTTAAGTCACAAGATTGTTAATAGCTAGATTTATTAATAAGAAAAAAGAGAGAGAAATATAGAAAGGAGGTAAATAATTTCCTAGCCTAATAATCCAGAGCCTAAAAATCAGTGTTCCAAATGTCAGTCTCAGAAGATAAGCCCCTCAGCTTCCTGCTGGGTCTCACCTTATAAATCCTAACTACATCAACTATCTCTCTTATATCACTCCTCAGGAACCAATCACAATTCCTCAATTAGCCTGGCACCACCCAGGGGTGCAGTGCCTGTGGGATCAATTCCCACTGATTGCTGATTGACCTAAATGCAAAACAAATGGAAGGGAAGCCTAAATCTTTGATCAAATAAAAATACAAATTCCATTCTCATGCAAAGCTTACACATTTAAAGACAGAAATCTGATAGAGTTATAGAGAGATGTGGCTGAAGGTCCTGAACTTATCATGAAAGAAGTTAATGATCCATTAGAATGTGATCTGCTCAAGGACAGGAAATAGTTTTGCTATTTCTTTATATCCTTGGCATTTAATAGTGCTTGTTATTAAGGATATGGTAGGTGCTCCAGAAATGTTTGTTGATTCACTGATTGGTTGCTTATTGATTGTTGGTGGAGATACTTTAAAAAAGCTGGGTAAGAAATTAGCTCAAGAGAATTACATCTTGTTCAGAAATTATCATAGATAAGTTAAAATAAGAGGTAGGATCACAGATTCATAGAGCCTTGGAATTGGGAGGATATCCAAAGAAAACCAATCTAATCTCTATCAGGTATAGGAATCACTTCTACAGCATCCCTAATGAGAGTTCCCCTCAACTATTTCCAGTCTTCCTTAATCTTATTGCCTTCCTTCTGTTAACAGTTTATCCTATCTACAACTCCTTTGTACATAGTTGTTTGAATGTTATTTTGCTCATTAGATTGGGAAGTCCTTGAGAACAGAGACTCTCTTTTACCTTTCTTTATATCCACAGTGCCTAGCCCCAGTGCATGGCACATAGTAAGCCCTTAATAAATATTTACTATCCAACTTGTTCTCTGAGGCCAGATTTTTACCTTGGTCTTCAAACCCAGATCTGAACCCAGTGTGTTAACTACTGTTGCACCATGCTCACTTTTGCTATCATACAACACAATGTAATTGAGAGAAATGTTGTGAAATGCCTTGCTGAAATCCAGAAATATTATGCTTATAATGTGTCTCTGATCATCCCTTTTAGTAAATCAAGACTGGCAGTTTAGTAAATGGAAAAACAAAAACAAAAAGAGAAAACCATTTACTAGGAGTCAAGATAACCCTGTTCCAATTATGGCTTTGCTACTATTTCACTCTGTGATTGTGGGCAGGTTACTAGCTTTCTGCTTCAGTTTTCTCCTTGGTAAAATAAAGAAATTGATCTAAATCAGGGATTCTTAACATGAGATCTATGAACTTGGAGGAAAAAACACCATATCTTTATTTGTACTAACTTCTAATTGAAATTGAGTGTGGCTTTCAATTATTTAAAGGGGGGTCATGACACAAGAAAAGGCTAAGTATCAACCACTGATCCAGATAATCATAAAAGTCCCTTCTAGCTCTTCTATTCTAGATTCGAAACACTATGCTTTCTGATTATCTATATCTTAAGATTTCTTCAAGCTTTTGTTTTCTAACCATTCACCTTTGCTACATCTGCATTTTTCTTCTGTCCTGAGGGAATTATAGTAGATGTTCAATCTCAAATCGTTCTAAGAAAAATAAGCCCAGAAAAATTGGACCTGTAGAAATCTACAGATGGAAAACCCATAACAGTCGTCTCTTCTTAGCTCTTACTCATCCCAAGGTGTTGTTTAAAAATTTCCTCGCAATTCTGTGGATGGGGCATTTCTGTAGATCATCAACTTACATCACATACTTCCTACTGGGACTGATAACACACTTTTTCTTGTTCAACATTCATGTAAGTAGAGTGAAGTCAGTTATTCTCATACTATAGAACTATATTCAAACTATAGAAAGTCACGTTCTTAAGAAGTAAAACTGCCATTATTTAGGCTCCAACCATTGTAATTTGTCACCTTTGGGCCATGACCTATTGTGAAATTTATAGCCATCATTAAGGGCAAAATTTTACATATAGTAGGTGTTTAGCAAATATTTTCTGGCAACCTCTTGTAAGGGGGGAAAAGGATTTTTATGGGTTCAATATATTAAAGGTGGTCGCCAGAGGATTGAACTATTATCGATCCTCAATTAAGAATAATCTCAAATCAAAATTGACTTTTATGTAAATTTAGTTACATGAGAGAAGAGAGAGAGGGAGAAAATAAGAATCTGTCTCACTAATTAATCCAGGTTGATCTTAACCTTCAGCCGAGGGTTAAAGGATCTGAGGCCTGGAGGTGAATGGAGCAAACTCCACTCACAGAGTCTATAAAAGGAAGTTTCCCAATAGAAGTTCAGAAAGATTCAGTCTTTAAACTCACCACGTGGAACAGTCTCGGTTACAAACCGGTGAAGTGCCCTCAGGTCTCCTTCACCACACCAGTGGCAGCCTTACTCCCTCTCCTCTTTAGAAGGGGTCACATATATAACACTTCCAGTGCCTTCCCCTAGCCTGCCTGTCCAATCACAATAGATGCTTTCTCATAGTAAGGGTAGGGGTGGTGCATTGATTCTGATTGGTTACTCACTCTAGCACACATGGGTTAGGACCTCCCAGAATTGGAAGGTGCTCTCACCTTTGTGTAGACTTAATTTAATTATCACACTCTAGAATAACTCCTATTAGAGGATGAATACTCTTATACATAGAGGGCCAAATTCCAAGAACTCTCTTTTATATTGGTCACTCAAACCCTAACTCAAAAGCCCCAATTGATAGTTTTCGTTTAGCCAAGTCAGCTAGAGGACGTGTTCATGAAAACAAAAAGCATCTAGTTGAACAGCAATACAAATCAAGTATGAAGAGAAGATTAACCAAGTTCCCAAATGTTATTATAGACACCAGAGAACACAGGGCCATTCATTGAGATAATATCAACAGGCATGGGCAAGGAATATGTGTGAAGAGACATGTCAATAATATAGATATAGATAGATAGATAGAAAGATAGATGGATGAATAGATAGAAAGAAAGAAAGAAAGATAGATAGATAGATAGATAGATAGATAGATAGATAGATAGATAGATATATAGATAGATAGATAGACAGATAGATAGATAGTACACAGGTATGAAGAGCACAGATGGGGAGAAGCCATAATTTCTGGGAATATATGTCTAGGCATTTCTCAAAAATTTCTGGTATTGAAGAGCTGCTGAGGTCCTGTAGTGACATAATCATACTGCTCTCTGCTGGATATGTCTGCTGGTCTCATGGTCACTGTTGGGGAAATCATCTCTGTGGGTGTTCCTCCATTTGTCATTGCTGGGCATCTCCACTAGTAATGTAATCACAATCACGATGCTTCTCTAAACTCACAGCTTTGAGCTCTGTCCCTGCAGGACTGACCATCTGTTTGCCATCTTGGTTCCTGTTTGATAATGTTCAGTGACTAAAGTGCCTTTCTTGGATTAGGGTCATCTGATAACTTTTAATCATAGCCAGAGGCTATGAGTCACTATACCCAGATACTAAATTTCCTCACAGGTTAAGAAAATCTATGTTTGGGGCTGATTTAGATTCCATTGCACTAGCCATCTCTCTGAGTTAGTATAAGAAATTCCTCCAGATCCCTCCAACTTGCTGAGTGCAAGAGGCAGAGTTATTATCTTTCATTTTCTTGGTTTGAATTTCCAAGTACATACACATACATTCAAACGTACATGTATTATAATGTATATATAACACATATATTAATATATATTTATGAATACATCTTTTTCTAGATCTCTATATCAATTTATGTAACTATGTATACATTTGCATATACTTACATTCATATACATATATAAATATAACATATATGTATATTTGAGTGTTTGTATATGTATGTATCTATGCATGTGTGTGTATGTTTATAAATCCCCTGCCTATGCTGGTATAATCTGGCTGGCAAACAAGAAGCCAAAACAGATATTAAAAAAAAACCCACAACTTTTTCTGTACTTTTTTTGTCGTTATAATTATCGTATCTACTTTAAAGAAATGAAGCTGTCTTTATTCTAATGTATTTGGTAATAATAGTTGACATTTATGTAGTACTTTCAAGTTTAAAAGTACTCATGAACATTATCACATTTAGCCCTTAAAACAATTCTATGAGGAGTGATATTATTGTCTTCATCCTTGAGTGGAGATATTATGATCTCTGTTTTAAAGATGGGCAGATTGAGACTTAAAAAGGAAATATGACTTGTGCAAAGTCATAGGGGTAATAAGTTTAATAGTTGAGCCTTGCTCATGGACCCTATGTAAGGTCAATTATTTAGTTTAGGCTAGATTCCATGATTCTAAGTTCAGTGCTCTTGACAAGTCACAATTATTTATTACTTCAAGGCTACCTTGAAATGTCCTTGTGAAGGATAGAGTATAAGTAGCATTAACATTATATTCTAGATGAGGAAACTGAGGTTTAGAAAATAGTGACTTGTCCAAGGTCGCTGTCACGTGAATAGTAAATAGTAGAGCCCTGACTCAAACCCAGGTCATCTGGATTAAATATTAGTATTTTTTCTTTATGCCACAATTTCATTGAGACTTTCCATTCTTTCTACTTTGAGGGTTCTGAATCTAGGGTCCTCAGATTGATTTATAAATAATTTTTATAGGTTCATGAATTTCAAAGAAAAAAAAAGAATGTTATTTTTGCTAACCCATAATTAAAATTTATCTTTTTCTTCAAATATCAAAGTAGGCAAACACTTGAATGTTAAGTGGATCTATAACACACAAAGAGGTTAAGTTCTTGCTCTAGTTAATCTAAACTATAATCCTAATCTTCCTGAAATTGACTCTACTATGGGTTTTCTCATGTCTAGGTAAAATAATTTATTTTGGCTTTCATTTGTATTGATTTTATAATTGGAAGACATGAGTTCAAATCTCAGCTCTGATTCTTAATATCTATGATCCAGAAAAAGTCCTATCACCTTTCTGAATATCAGTCCCCTCATCTGTAAAATAGGGATAATCATTCTTTTAGTATCTACTTCAAGGATTTCTGCTGGTGAACAAATTTTGCAAACCTTACAATACCATATAAAAGTGTTGTGGATGTGTTGCAATTAAGGTCACATCATGCTTCACCTTTATCTTTCCTGAATTCCCTTGAAGTTTCAATGCTTTTTTCTTTGGCCCCTGTTACAGTCCATCTGCCAGTTCCAAGTTGGCGCCAATCCATACAACCATTCCTGCTCTTCCTTGGCAAAAGCTTTTGATTGTCCTTGATGATGATTTGATGTGATGGTGTGTCTGATGGAAAAGAGTGGTATCAAAGGTAAGAAAGCAGAAAGGATAATGGGGTTCTCTATTCTACTTAGCATCCCACTTGTCAGCTGACAATTGCATCCCAGGATTTCAGCATCTAATTGAATATATTTCCTTTGTCTAACCTAAGCCTGCCATATATGAAGAAAGTAGACTCTCTCGGTATCCTTTGCCAAATCACAGAGTGGTAGAACCTTAGAATTGGAAGAGAGTACAAGAGTTCATCTGTCTTGCTACTGCTTCCCATCTGCTATCTGGTGACAAGACCAATGGTTCCATCCTCTTAATGATGAGTTTTTTTCTGGTCCCTTTCTCCAATGACCTCATTTCCTCTAACCAGGTGGTTTCAACTACATGGTTTCATATGTTGGCACCCTGAGTAGATGCCCTAGATCTGTCTGGCAATTGATTTTAATTCCAGGAGAAGGCAAGCCGCTGGTCAGCAATTTCCTGAATCTCTCAACTGGTCTAGATGCTAAATCCTTTTAGCTATTAAAAAAAAACTCTATTCATTAAAGAAGATTTCCTAATAGTTTGTACTGGGCAATACTTGGTGAACTTTTATTCATTTAAGGTATATGATTAGATTTATAGAATCTCAGGAGTTGGAAAGGACCTTAAGTTTAGGTGAAACCTGAAACAGTAATCCTTTCTCACAAAGATAACTTTTTATAGAAGATATCAAGACAAGTGGTCCCAGATTTCACTTGAGAAGGATCATTTATTGGAAACTAACCACCTCCATACCTGGCTCACTTAATTGCTCAGTAACTGTAGTTATTATTGTTTTCATGACAAATAGTAATTGGTTTCCTTTTAATTTTGATTCTGGTTCAGACTCTAACTCATATATGCCATAAAATTAGTTTATTTTTAAGAAATTGTCTGATTCAGACTTTTTAGTCATTTATACTGGTATTTCCTCCAAATAGTAGTGGAGCTTGACTATGCATGTTTAGTCACTCACAGGATAGAATTAACCCGTATAGGTCAGGTAGTATTCAATGTAGAAATGACCTTCTATTCTTTTAATCTCAACATGTAGGTTTTAAGAAACTATTATGGACAAGTCTATGTGCTAGGTTCTACAGGGAACACACAAATAAATATTCAGTTTCTGAACTCGCAGAGATTATAGTTTAATAAGGGAAGATAAGACATGAACACAAATTGCTATGTCACCTTGATATAACCCATTCCCACTACACACACACTTTGGACTCATGCAGAATGTGTCAGATCATGGGCCCTAACCCATAAAAGTAGATTTCTCTTATTCCCCCACAGAATTTATTTTGGGCAATCACTGAGGATAGCTTCTGTGTACCCTTGTCTAAATATGGATAAGAGAGTCCCCAGATTCCTTATAAACATACAGGGCAGCAAATGCATATCAGGCACAGGACACTTTTATCTCACAGAAATTGTGAAAAACACAAAGAACTCATAGGAACACATAGACAAATGTAGAAAATGAGTAAAGAAATCACATTAGTCTATAAACAATTAGCACTCATCCTCTACAATGAATCCTACTTTACTATCTGACCAAAGTCCTTCCAATTTAGCACCACCCTTGGTAAAGAATTGGATTTGGAGTTATTTTCAGAACACCCTTACATTTCAGTAGACTGTCTCTCTGCCTCCATCTTCCTTTCCTCTCCTCTCTTTTCTTCTCTTCCTCATTTTCTCTTCCACCATTTCTGTCTGTCTCTTTCTCTGTCTCTCCAGTGTGTCTGTCTCTCTCTGAAAAGTCCAATGAATCACCTCTGAACCTTTAAACTTGTGCACAAGTATTTACTCTGTTGTTGCTTTCTATGTACCTTGTTATATTTATGTTTATAGTAGTAGTGAGCTAATGTGATCTTAGAGGGCAGGTAAAAAAAAATAACCTGTCCAATTCAATTAAACCAACATTTGTTAAGCCCCTATTATGAATGGCACACTGTGGCTACAAAGATAAAATGTGATGCTGTCACATGGTCCTTGCCTTCCAGCAATTTAAATTCTGTTGTGGAGGATGTCAAGAATACTGAGATGACATGTTTTTCATATACTGTATATATACCTAAAACACTATGTGTATAGGTCTTTAAGGTTTACAAAGTGACTTCCACTATCTCTCCTTTGATCCTGAAAATGGGGTAATAAAAGAAATGCATTTATTATTCCATTTTTCAAATGACTAAAAGATTAAGGGACGTGTCCACATTCACATTTTCTGAATTCTGAAGCAGAATTAGAACCCATGACTTCTTGGCTACATGTCCAGAGCTCTAGCCACTAAGCCCTACTGTAGTGAACAAAGGGTCAGGGATGGAGCAGTGACAAATTACAGAGAGATCTTGGAGGTGGTTGGAGGAAAGGGAGTAGAAAAGAGGGTTAATTCCCTACTCTATTCCTTTGGATTTGATTACAAAAGGCCAGGAAGAACAGGCTGACTCCATCTGTTCCACAGCTATCAAATAATCGGATTATTCAGGCAGAAGGACACTTCATGGTTAATTAGCATAAGGAAACCTTCAAGGCTCCTAGGTGACAGGCTCAAGGAGGGGACTGGAAAATGATGAAAGGCAAGCATTTCAAATAGTGCCCCTGCGCTGCTTTAAATGGGTTTGCTAGGAAGCCTGTCACATTTGGCTGTCCGGGTAATTTGATTATGAAAAAGAGAGAGGTGGAAGGAGAGATGGATCAAACGCAATCAGCAGAGCTGAGAGGGCAGCTACTGCCAGGAGGCTGAGAAGGGATCTTAAAATAGACTGGGCAGTGGAGTGACCTACAGCCCATCCCAGTTTAGAGCCTGCAGGAAAGCTCTTCCCAGGAGGTTTCAACAAAGATCAAAAAGAGCCAGCCTCAAGTGGCACCTACTATGATTTCATGGGTTCCAAGGCATAATTCTCTCCCTACGTGTATCTTCCCCTGGCCACACTGGGAGATAGTAAGTACAACCTATTTGGGAAAGTTCTGGCCTGCAAATCAGGAACCAGAGATCCTAGTCTCCATCTGTGATCATGGGTAAATCTCCTTCCCTGAGCCTCACATTCTGCATCTGTACAATAACAATAGCTCACATTTATGTGGTGTCTTTTCTCATAATGATTTCATGAGGCTATTACTATGAAAATTATTATTCATATTTTACAGATGAAGAGAGTGAATTTCATAAAGGTAAAATGACTTTCCTAGGATCCATATAGTAGATAAGTTGTGACAGAGTTAGATTGTGATCACATTTTCCATAATTTTTGGATTTAGAGTTGTAAATAACTCTAAGAGAACATATACTCCAAGATTCTCATCATACAGAAGACGAAATAGAAGTTCAGAAGAAATTTGATTTGGCCAATATTACAATGGTAATATAGGATAAAAGATCAAAAGAGATAACATCTCTAAAATGATTTATAAATATTAAAGTTCAATACAAACGTTATCTACTACTAGTACTGCCTCCACCACTACCACCACTACAACTATCACTACTACCACTACTACCACCACTACTACCAACTACCACCACCACCACTACTACTACTACTACTACTACTACTAATAATAATAATAATAATAATAACAAATAGCAGAAATTTGATTCATATTCCTGTTCTCTTACTCCCTAAATAGATTTTCTTTTTAATGGAACTCACTACCTTTTGCTAATGAGACTTTTGAAGACCTTTCCATATCCAACATTTTCAAATTCCAGGATTCTAGTCATGGCATCCTGGAATGCTCTAAAAAGTCACAAAAGATGCACCTTTTTGAAGGAAGTATTGTCTTCTTTCCACTGGCCTCTTGTAAAAAGAATTACTAGTGAGTGAGAATATGTTACTTCATCCAAATCTAATGGGAATGAGCTCCCAAGAGAATTTTCCTGAATGACTAGAGGGACTTTGGGTAACTTCATAACATTATCAATCAGTTGCCAAGTATTGATTAATGTGACAGACACTGTACTAGAAGCTAAGGATATAAGGATAAAAGTGAAATAGCTTCTGTTCTTCAAGAAGTTTATTAATAGGGGATAATGTATATAAATACACAAGTATGGACAATTTAATATTTGTATTTGTATATAAAATATGCAGTGTAGTATCAGACCTGGCTAACAGGGGGTCCAACTCAAGGCAAATGAGATAGAGATAATGAGTAATATAGCAAAGCTTTATTGTAGGAGGGGAAGGAGGAAAGGAGAGTAAGGGAGGAGCCTGTAACAAGTAAACAGCTAGGGGCCTCCATCTCGGTGGAGAAGGGGGTAATCTTTTATAGAGTGGTGGTCTGGAATGACAAAACCTGTGTTGCCTCTAATTGACCAATGTTGGAATACTTGTGTCCAGATTATTGGATGTCTGTAAATATCTATCTATCTATCCAGATATATATATATATATATATATATATATACAGACACACATGAGAATTAGGTACTCTATGAAATGATTTGTGCAGAGACTAGGAAAGGTCTTCTGTTGAAGGTGGCACTTGAACTAAACATTTAAGGAAGCCAGAGATTCCAAGCGGTAGAGTATATTCCAGGTATGAGGGATAACTGATGCAAAAGCATATAAAATAGAAATGGAATGTTGTGTATTAATATCCACAAGGGAACATATATGGGCAAATCACTTAATATCTTTGAACACATGTGGAAAATGAGACTGATACTTTATTCTTTGCTTTATAAATCATTATTGTTAGAATTGAATGAGATAATATGATTAAAGCACATTTAAAATGTTTATGAAATCCCAGATTTGTAGCAGGGAGACTTGTTTAAGTTTAAATTGGACTAGTTGATTGCTGAGGTCCCTCCAACTGTAATTCTGTGATTGTGGAAATATCTCAGAAGTCTATACAAATCCATGCCTGGACAACAATCCTTAGTAAGAACATCTCTGACAAAAATCTAAGTTTCATAGCAAGAACCTGAGTAATGGGAAACCTATTATTAATCAAGGAAGTTTGTTCCATTGGTAGATATCTATGATTGCTGCAAAGAGTTTATGTACAATGAACTGAAATCTAGCTCCCTGGAATTTTCAACCTTTATACCTAGCACTGTCTCCCAGGATCCAGAATAAGTGATATACCTGTTTCACATGACAAACTTTGAAAAACATAGAAAGGGAACAGTCAGGTGGCTCAGTGGATTGAGAACCAGGCCCAGAGATGGGAGGCCCTGGGTTCAAATGTGACCTCAGACACTTCCCAGCTTTATGACCCTGGACACATCACTTGACCCCCATTGCCCAGCCCTTACCACTCTTTTGCGTTAGAACCAACATACAGTATTGATTCTAAGACAGAAGATAAGGGTTTTAAGAAAAAAAAAAGAAAAACATAGTAAGTCAATCACAATTTGAGAACTGGAAAATTCCCCAGTAGCCATCTAGTTCAATCCTTACAAAAATAATCTATCAAAAAAATAAATCTCCCCTAGGTCTTCTCTTCTGATGGCTTAATACCCTCAGCTCCTTTATTAAATCCTTGCTTGGCTAAGTTTCAGGTGTCCTCACCATATCTAACTCTGGAAACACTCCAACTTATTAGTGTTCATAGTAAAATATGGAGCTTGGCACATAGTGGACATTTAATAATTGTTTTTGATTATTTGATGGCCAGAACTAAGCAAAATATCCCAGAAGTTCCAGAACAGACTTGAAAGTTTTAGGAAAATGTGCCACCATTCCTAGTCCTGTCCCCTGAGACCAATCAGAACAAATCTAATCCTTCTTCAATCTCACAGTCCATCAAATACTTGAAGCTCACCATCATATCCCCCCAAGTCCTTTTTTCCAAGATGAATATCACTGATTTGTTTTATACTGTTGAGTCATGGTGAGCTTGCAGTCCACACAACTTCCAAGATCCTTTTATATAAATTTATTTTAATCAGTGTCCCTCTAATCATGTATATGTACAGTTGATATTTTTAATCCAAGTAAAAGCTGGCATCTGTCCAATCTCGGGGCCATTTTTCTGAAGAGGTTTTCTCTTATGAAGTTACACAGCTTCAGGACATTAACACCTGAACACTCTCAGCCAATCAGGAGTCACAGCTCTCCTTGCATGCAAAATAGGAAAACACATTTTCATTCAGATCTTAGTGGCTTTTTTCTGAGGGGTGATCTTTGCGATGCTATGTGCTGCTCATGTAGAGGGACCATCAATTCTTTAATGACTGAAAAAGCTCAGTCAGAGTGCTGGCTCTTCACACCTTTGGGTAAGAAGCAGGCACTTCAGGAAATCCGCTCCAAAAAGTAGAAATATACAAATGAGGGATTATGTAAATCTCTATTAAATTTAAGGCACAAATATCCTGGAAAATGGAGCTCATAGAATGCTACTTTTTAAAAAAGCAACTGAGGAAACATGAGTGAGTGACTAGGCTGGACATTAACATTTTGAATAAGCAATACAAGCTATTCATAGGGAAGACTTTTCTTGCCTCAAGACTGTCTATAACTCCTGCCTATATCTTCCTCAATGGTATAAACCAGTGAAGGGCAAAATTTTTAAAGAGAGAGCCAAAGGAAAGGAAATGATCATCTGTCAGTCTATTTCTAAGGCAACTCTTTTGGAGTTTTATTGTATTGTGTCCTACTCATTGTATTTATCAGATTAGGAATAATGTCCTGCAGCTGGAGAGAACATTTCAGAGGGTTGCATCTGGCCCGTGGGCCATAGTTTGCCCATCACTGGTATAAACAATTTTATGAAAAAATATCTATGCATATATCAAATGTATCCTCATTGTAGACATAATACAGGAACAAACAGGCATTTACTAATGATTTTTTATAGCAGATAACCCTTTTCCAATCACACAACTGCCTGAGAGGCGAAGCTAATATAAGATCCCACTGGGTCTATTTGTTGATTTTAAGGAAGCATTTTATTCTGATGGTACAAAATGCAGACAAAAGCTTCCCTTAAGGAGAAAAATGATTCTCAGCCATATGTTAGCATCCAGGAACCTATAACAGATGCAACCTCAGAGATTACTTTGTTCAATTACCCTCTGAGTATGAGCATCTCACAATGGCATAAATCACGGAGAAGTGCTCACCTAAAGTGTTTACCAATCACATTTAAGATGCCCTGTACGGAGGTTCAAAGAGAGGAAAGAAGAATTCCTGGTTGGCGCAAAGGCTCTCTCAGTATTTCTTCTATAAATTTATATTTTGTTAAATGTACCAAGCTTTGGACCATTTCAAAACCTCTTCAGCTAATCAAGTCATGAGAACAAAGAGAGCTGCCTAACAGTCCACACTGGGAAAACAAAATGGAGGCAAATTATAATGTAATTACAATATAAATTATAAAGAAGCACACACAAATACAGATACATATGCGTAGATATTTTTGCAAATATACAAATATACACACATATGTGGGTGGATAGATATTATATATAACATCTTTAACAAGTTCAACAGAAAATGAGATGAGCCAAGAATTGAGTAGGAGGTAGGTAAGATTGGGAAGGATCACATTGAAAAACCTGAGCTACACTTTCTAGGGTCCCAATTGACCATTGGTGCTAAAAATCATAACTTTAACAAACTATCAAATGAGAAAACATATGTTCAGTGATTTTCTAACTGTAAGGCATGATATAAATACTGGTCATTATTGTTATTGTTATTATTATTATTATCAATATTAATTTAGTAGTTCCATGTGTTTGCAAATCATGGTGCACCATAGGCTGAAAAGGATCAACATCTTAGGTGACATGGAGGCTACAGGAATCCCAAGGTAGGTTAGAGCATGCTATCAACAATAGACTTCTGCAAAAGAGATAGAAGACATCATCAGAGGCATTTATAGATGGGGAAAAGTGGACCAAAATGAAAAATATTCAATAGACATTCCAATATGTGAAAAGAACCAGAGTAAAGTCCCCTCTAGTGTACTTAGTGGACCCTTTATGGAAGGTTGGCAGGATACGGAGGAATATTATATGGATGTGAAAATATCTGTGTTTTGGAGGGATGGTGGGCAAGGTTGTGATCTTTCCTAGAGGAAAACCTATTCACACTGACAAGAGGACAATTCATTCCTTTTTGTTCGTGTTTTGTTTTGTTTTCTTTCTTTTAAAAAAAGTCATCTCTCCTCACTTCCATTCTTTCATAGAAAAATAAAAAGGAATATAAAGCCACCATAATCTATATGCAAAATAAATACCCACATTTACCATGTCCAAAAACATGTCTCATTCTGCATTTTAAGTCCATTACTTCTATGAGAGGAGGTGAGTGGTGTTTCATGCTCAGGGCTTTGGATTCATGATGAGTCCAAAACTCATTGATCAGAACTCTAAAATCTTTCGAGGTTATTTGTTTTTACGGTGTTGTTCTTATTGCATAATTTATTTTCCTGGATCTGATCACTTCATTATGTATCAGTTCAGAGCTCTGTCCAGTTCATTCTTTTACATTTTTTTTCCAAATTACATATAGATACAATTTTTGAATAATTGTTTTCTGACAATTTGTAATACATTTTCTCTCCCTCCCTCATTTCCGTCCTCCCAAAATAGCAAGTAATATGATATAGGTGTCATGCTGTCATGCAATACATATTTCTATCTTTGTAATGTTGTGAAAGAAAACACATATTGCTCACATATGAAAAATATGAAGCAAGTAAAGTGAAAAAATTGGTTTTCTTCAATCTGCATTGTATTTTTGGAAACTGGCCAATAGATCACTCTTTTAGGAAGAGTTGCGTAGGGTCTGTACCTATCATTTAATTGGAATAGACAGAATGCCTGGCAAAAAAAAATCTTTTATTAGAACAGATACATAAGTTCCCCCTGCAACGTATAAATCTTAGGGAATTGCCATGGGGAATCAGAAATTAAATGTCTTGCCCAGAGTTGTATAGTTACCAATGTGTCAGAGGAGGGACTTAAATCCAGGTTTTCTTGAACCTAATAAGCTTAAATAGAGCAATGCAAATTTCCTTCAGGAAGAAGGGCAATTCATGGATTACCTCAAAATGTTTTTAATAATTTCCTAACTGTGGGTATCTAGAGTTACAGACCTATAAAGCATGTAACAGTAACCCTTTGAGTTATTATCATATTATTGCACACTTTTTACAGATGGCAAAAAAAGACCTATATCAAATGTTTGCCTATAGCTGTTATTTCCACTGCTAATTTTCAGAGGTAGTGTTCTAACCCAGAATTCTCCAGACTTAATGTTCTTCCTATTACAACCACATTACCTCTAACAACAGATTATTCATTTGCCAGAGTGGGTAGCAAATCCCTCAGGAAAAAATAAAGGACTACATATCAGATGGGGATTATATCTTTTCCAAAAGGCAAACTGAGATTTAAGTATATGAAATTGACCTAAAAATCATTTGAAGTCTTCTCAACTCTTCAGTATGTTGCCTTAAGAGAATTTCTTTCCCTTGACATTTTCACTAGGTTGGGGATGTCTAGGGCTTGTATTTTTAAATTTTTATTTAGTATTCTCTCTCTTGTAGTTTTCTTCATTTTCCTTTGTTCTGCATCCCAAATGAATTTAGAGAGGGTCTTTATTATCAGTTGGGAATTACTTCTCCTCTTGTCATCAAAGCATTTTGACTTAAAAAAGTCATTTCTCCAAGTAAAATTCATGGTATATTATGATATTAATTTTCTTGATGTTCCTCTCTTTCTACTGCAATCCCAACAAGAGCTATAAACCTCCTTACATCTTTGCTGCCATCTATAGCAGCCAGATTCTAATTCAGTTTCTTACTTTAGTGCTTCAGTGCAGGATTCCACACCTGGAATGCACTCTGTACTGTCTCATAAGATCCCTAGCTTACTTCAAATTATAGTTCATATACCACTTCCCAAAGAAAGAATGGTTTCATCTCAAAAAAATCAATTATTTTTCTATTTTTCACTTCCTCACATTAACAGATATGAAATTATCTGTTAATGTGTTACAATTCACTAGTAGAATGTATGATCTTGAAGGCAGATCAATTTTTTTTAATTTTTTTTAATTTTGATTTGTTTGTCTTTATAAAGCCGAGGATCACTCAATCAGAAACTATCTATAGTAGAGTTTGAATTTCAATCTTTGGGGGACTTCAGCTATGATGATTTCTCCATTGTGATTGGACTTCAACTCTGGCATTCCATCCTAGCCTTATTTCCTACTGAAAGCTTGGACCTTCTATAGCTGGTTTGTAAATAATTGGCTTTGTTGTCTTGATTCAGGTACAAGTTAAATCTCTTTAATCTCTTCTCATTTGTGGAATATTGAAAGGTGGAGCCACTAGCCTCAGTTCAAGAACCAGGGATCATAATTCTAAGTTGCCTATACCCTATGGATGTCTTTTCTTGCTCTAGGGTTAGGGTAAATTCAACTCACTTAAACATTTATTTTCTGTCCTGCAACAACTGAGGTTGTCTTCTAATGCCCAGCATCCTTCTTCTCTTTGTCTTCCTTGATATCTTTTAAATGAATGGCAAACCTATAGCTTCAAAATCAAACTTAACCCATTCTAATTTCTAATTTCTCGTTCCTTCTTTGGAGCCTCCCATTTAGTGCTATAGGAGTTTAATTGTTTGCCTATCTCTCCTAACTCAGACTCACTCTATTACAGATTAGTGCATCTCTATATTAACTTAATAATTTACTTTATGTTGGGTCTTTTTAAAAATAACATTTTTAAAACTGCAAACCTTTCTGCTTCAAAATCATATTTCATGATTTCTAATTGGGCTGCTAGGTCTGCCTTCCCTATCTATAAATGGGTAAACTCATTAATTCGTATTTCCAATTCTGTTATCTCCTTTCCCCCCTTTTATCCCACTGTTTCTCTTCCCTCAAAAGCAAGTGCATTTTTCTCAGTGTGGGCCTTATAATCCTTTCCTATTCAGACATGCTATGCAGAGTGCCAAAGGTGTACCAGCTTCCTTTTATGGTCCATTGGCAGTATGTTCTCTGTGAAATGTGAGCATATTTCGCACCTGGTCTGTGGTGCTATAACGTATGAAACTAACAAGCAGGGCTCACCTTTTTTCATTTTTACTGGTTTTGTCTCTTGCTTGGGCATGATTCTAGCTCATCCTCCCTGCAGATTTACAAGTGTTTTTTTTCTTTAATTTCTCTAAGTACTCAACTGTTTCTGCCATATTTTTACAAATAGATCTAAACTAGGGGTTCTCAACCAGGGCCTGAAGGATGTTGGTTTTTTTCCCCAGGGTCACTTTTTTTATCAGAAACAAAAACAAAACAAAATAATTTTAAATTAAAAAAGGAAGGCCCTTGGATTTGGGGGCACTCACGAATATGGCAAAATTTCAAAGAATAGTCAGAGGTGAGCAGACAAAAGCTTGCTTTCCTCTGCCATGCTCTACTCCTAAGGAGAAATGGAAGAATAAAGCTTCTGGCTGCTGGAAAGTCTATATTAGTGGGAAGGGCAAGGAGATCAGAAGGAAGGAGAAATACAGGGGGAGGAGAGAATGGAATGGAGAGAGGGGGTTTGACATAGAGTTCAGAAGACCTGTGATCTTTAAGAGCAATCCCTCTCTATTTTCAACATTTAGTTATCTACCTGCTATTGTACCTTTTATATGTCAATCTCCACACCATAGTAGAGGAATAGGGGGACACCCATTTACTTGTAAGGAAGAAGTTAGTTTTGAATCAGGAAGTCCAGTCCTGTTGTTAACAAACAAAGCTACCTCTTCATTGTCAGCACACCCCTATCTACTTTTTTTAAGACCCTTTTATTCTGGCTTCATCTGATAGAGGTTTGGTGAGTTTTTATGCCCCCTATTTCAAATGACTAGAAGATTACAAGGTGTCAATTAAGAATTATATTTTTTTAAAGCAGGAAGATAGTCATCCTCTAATGTTAGTGCCTATCCACATCCATCCTTTGGTGTATCATGTTCTGGAAGTCAAGGTCATACATCTGGCATCAGGGCTCTGCTCTGGATGTCACATGCATTCTTCAAGGTTTCGCTCTGATATCTGCCTGAGGTCATGTTCCTGTCATTTTGCAGTCCCAATAAGACAGAGGACACATGCTTCAGAACAAGAGTTTGTCATCCCTAGAAGTGTTCGAGTAGGATTTGAAAGACAACTTATTGATGATGCCATAGATAAAATTCACTCTTCTGTGAGGGGTTTGGACTAGGTGAGCTGTAAGGTTCCTTTCTATGGTGATTCTATGGTTCTTAAGGTCAAACCCTTGTTGAATATGTTCCCCATCCTAATGAAGTCAGTCTTCTACATTTGAGCTATACTAGACCAATAGTCACCAGGTCCATTTGAAGAGCACTGATGCTCAAGGGATTTGACCAATTGAAGTCAATAGGATCTTTCCTACTTTCAACAGAAAATAAATTCTGAAATTTAGTCACTCCAGTAAAGGAGCAATAAATTCTGTCCAGATCATCATTTCAGTCTGGTCCAGAATACTATTTATAAAAACAAATATTCAATTTGCAAGCCAAAGTGCAATGTTTCATTATTAGTTATCATTATCTAGTCTATGGACTCACCTCCTTTCAGATGTAGTGGAAAAGTATTTTGTTATCTTGCTGTGATACCTAAAATATGAACCAATTGTTTTGTTAAGAAACAGAAAATCTCAGATAATATATGATTGGGTCAGTCTCTCCCTCTTTCTATTGTTCCCCCATTAAACAAGAAACTCTTTAATTCTAGAATTCGTGGCCCTACACAACATGAATCCCTTTTGACTTTCCAGCCTGATATTAATACTATGCCTCTTCGTGTTTTATCTTTTTGTTCTTAATAAAATAGTAGACTTTCATTCCCTCTTTTAGTTTTGACCTTTTTAATTTTAGTATCTTTATTCATGTTGTTCTCTTCTTCTATGGAATAAACTTGTTCTACTTCCATTGTTGAAATATTTCTTTTCTTTCAGAATACATATCAGATATCACATCTTCAAGGAATTCTCCCATCTCCCCTCCAACAGCTAGGTAACATCTTCTCCTCCTCAAATTTACTTTGTTTGAATATTTGTTTCATACTTACCTCCAACTTTTTTGTATCATCAAAATTTTTGCATTTTTCCTTCTACTAAAAATGTCAGTTCTTTGAGAATATTTCCAATTTTGTACCCCAATCATCTATCACAGGGCTTTGTACAGAATTCGGTTCTGCAAGAATCCCTAGTTTCATTAATTGAAATTTCATTACTTGACAAAGATTGCAAACATCTTATAACTTGGCATGCCCATCTTGAAGAATAGTTTTTACAAATTGGTAGTTAGTCTATTTGAAACTAACTAGATTAGAATATGGATGAAAGACATTGCTAGACTATACTATAAATCTATCCAGCTTGGTAGTGTCTTCCAAAGCTTGCTTTCCACTGGGATCTTTCAAGGAATAGGATTACATGGAGATAAAAAAGAAAAAAAAAGTTTCAAATACTTTAAAATATTATAACAACATTTTTCAAAGTAGCACAGAACTGGGAAAAAATAGATACTACTATCAATATAGGTGATGCAATGGATAGAGTACTGGGCCAGGAGTCAGGAAGGCCTGAGTTCAAATCTAGTTGCAAACACTTACTACCTGTGTGACACTGGGCAAGTCACTTAACCTTGGCTTGCCTTAATCCACTAGAAAATGGAAATGGTGAATGACTCCAGTATCTTTGCCAAGAAAACCCTTTGGGCGGTATTGGCATGTTATGGGTCCATAGGGTCACTAAGAGTCAGATGTGACTGAACAATAAAATTGTTATAAGACATGATCAAAAAATACCTTTCAAAGAAACATGCAAAGAATTGAATAAACTGTTACAGAGTGAAGTAAACAGAACCAAGAGAACAATTAATACAATAATAACAACATCATAAAGACAAACAACTGCCAAGACTTAAGATCTCTGATCGATATAAAAACAAACTATAATTTCAGGGAACAAATGATCATGTATAACCTTCACCTCTCAACAGAGAGGTGATGGAATTAGTATGAAGAAGAACATATATTTTTGGATATGGCCAATGCAGGAATTTGTTTTACTTTACTATGGACATATTTATAAGGGCTTTTTAATGGAGGAGTTGAACTTTAAAATTTTTTAAAGAGAAATGCTAATTATATATGTGTACACACACACACACACACACACACACACACACACACACACACACACACGGGGGGGGGGGAGAAGGAAAGAGAGATGGGAAGAAAGAGGGGGCGTGAGAGAGAGAGAAACAGAGAGAGACAAAGACGAGACAGAGACAGAGACAGAGAGAGACAGAGAAGGAGGAAATGAGTTGAGTTCAATCCAGCCTTAGACACTTACTAGCTGTGTGACTCTGGGCAAGTCCCTTAACCCTATTTGCCAGTTTCCCCATCTGTAAAATAGACTGGAGAAGGATATGAGAAACTGCTTTGGTATCTTTTTATGGATTTGGACACAACTATTCAAAAAAAACAACAACAAAGTGATATAAGCAGATCTAGGAAAACAACATACCCATTGGTTAGAATAACGTAAATGAAAAACAAACAAAACATGATAATTGAATTCTCATTAATTATACTGGTCAAACTGAGCCCAAGAGACGAGATATAAAATTTCTCCTCTCTTCTTTGACAGGGGACATTGTGGGGAATTGAGTTAATTAAGCTAATTAAGCACTTAATATACTGATGTACTTTGTTTATATATTTTTAAAAATTATCTATCTTATTCTTTATCATAAGTAATGGCTTTCTAAATCAAGGAGAAGTGAAAAAGGTATTTTCACAAATGTAGGAGGTATAAAAAAGATATAAAAATTATTTTAAGGTAAGATAAAAAGAGAAGTTGTGATTTCCACACAATTGGAAAAAGATTTTAATATATTAGTGCTTAATAAATATTTATTAAATTAATGTGTTAACTAATACCAATCAAATTTTGTTTCCTTGGTAATTTTTTGTTGTTCAATTGTTTTCCATTGTTTTCCAGTTATGTTTGTCTCTCTGTGATATTGTTTGGCATTTTCT
This sequence comes from Gracilinanus agilis, assembly GCF_016433145.1. Classification (NCBI taxonomy): domain Eukaryota; kingdom Metazoa; phylum Chordata; class Mammalia; order Didelphimorphia; family Didelphidae; genus Gracilinanus; species Gracilinanus agilis. The sequence continues at coordinate 693,267,384 of NC_058130.1, read as the reverse complement.
TGGCAAAGATACTGTAGGGGTTTGCCATTTCTTTCTCCAGTTCATTTTATAGATGAGGAAATTAAGGCAAACAAGGTTAAGTGAATTATTCAGGGTCACACAGCTAGTAAATATCTGAAACCATATTTGAACTCAGAAAGATGAGTCTTCCTGACCTCAGGACCAACTTTATTATACTACCTAGCTTCCTCAAGTTTATGATTAGTCTATTAACTTTTGCAAAGGTAACAGTCCTTCTTTTTCTTCAAAAGACCAGTCTAATGTACAAAAATATTTATAGCCATGCTTTTTGTGGTGGCAAAAAATGGAAAATGAGGGGATGCCCTTTGATTGGGGAATGGCTGAACAAATTGTGGTATCTGTTGGTGATGGGATACTATTGTGCTGAAAGGAATAATGAACTGGAAGAATTCCATGTGAAGTGGAAAGACCTCCAGAAATTGATGCAGAGTAAAAGGAGCAGAACCAGGAGAACCTTATACACAGAACCTGATACACTGTGGTGCAATCTAATGTAATGGGCTTCTCTACTAGCAGCAATGCAATGATCCAGGACAATTCTTTTTTTAAACCCTTACCTTCAGCCTTAGAACCAATTCTATGTATTGATTCAAAGGCAGAAGAGTGGAAAGGGCTAGTCAATGGGGGTCAAATGACTTGCCCAGGGTCACACAGCTAGGACATATCTGAGGCTCGAATTGAACCCAGGACCTCCCAAATCTGGGCCTGACTCTCAATCCACTGAGCCAATCAGCTGCCCCTGATCCAGGATAATTATGAGGGACATGTGAGAAAGAACTCTATTCACATCCAGAGAAAGAACTGTGGGAGTAGAAACACAAAAGAAAAACAACTGCTTGATCACATGGGCCCATGGGGATATGATTGGGGATGTAAACTAAATGATCACCCTAGTGCAAATATTAATAATATGGAAATAAGTCTTGATCAATGACACATGTAAAACCCAGTGGAATTGCTCATTAGCTACAGGAGGGGGTTGGGAGGCGGGGAGGGGAAGAACATGAATCATGTAACCACGGAAAAATATTCTAAATTAATTAATTAAATACAAATTTTCAAATAAAACAATGACCAGTCTAGATTCTATTTTCTTGTAAGTGCATCATCTCTACTTCTTTACCCCAGTTTCAGTGCTAGCAGGTAATTAAACAGTGAGAAACCAGGACACACAATCTGGGAGCTCCCAAAATGGAGAAATCATGGTGGGAGAATGGAAAGGAATTATGTGACCCTACTACTACAGCTTGGTAATAAATCAGATATGTTAACATCTGTCTCTTTCTCTTGTCCAGTGATACCATACAATTTAATTAAAAGGTCTGTCTATTAAGACAAATTTTAGATACTTTCCTGCCTCCTATGATAATGATGGGGATAAAATGAAGAAATCCAGCTGTGCACCTACTTTGTGTAAGGCATGATGCTATGTTCTGGAAATACAAAGATAAAATGAAAAAAAAACAATCTCTACCCTCAAAGGAAATACGTTCTACTATAATTTGTTCACAGATAAGCACATATGTAATAATCTGAGGGGGAAGGGAAGAAGAGTAATAGTTGTTTGTTTTATGTGTTAGGCATACAAAGTAAAAAAAAAAAAAGGAATAGATTCTACCCTCAAGGAACATATACTCTTCTGTATCTATTTGAAGAAAAGTATAGGTGTGATCATTTAAAAAGGAAGAGGAGAACATTAACAATGAAGGAAGTCAGAAAAGACTTCTAAACTGAGACTTGAAGGATGCTTTGGCCTCTAGGTGGCAATATAGTGCTTGGAATCAGGAAGATGTCTTTCTGAGTTCAAAACTGCCCTAGACACTTATTACTTGTGTGAACCTGGGCAATTTATTTAATCCTATTTGCCTCAGTTTCCTCATCTGTAAAATGAGCTGGAGAAGGAAATGGCAAACCACTCAAATACCTTTGCTAAGAAAACCCCAAATGGGGTCACGAAGAGTTGGACACAGCTGAAATGCTTCAACAACAATAGGGGATTCTAAGAGGCAGGGGAGAACTGAGAATTTTGCAGGGTTGTGAGTGGAGCAGTGCTGACTTCAGAATTCCCAAGTTCATAGATCTAGGATTAGAATAAACTTCAGGGGCAGCTAGGAGGCTCAGTGATTAGAGTGTCACAGTTGAACATGACAGGTCTTGGATTCAAATATGACCTCAGATACTTCCTAGCTATGTGACTCTGGGCAAGTCCCTTAACCTCAGTTGCCTAACCTTACTACTTCATAATACCTAGTATTGATTCCAAGGCAGAAAGTAAGGGTCATTTTAAAAAGAAGAAAAGACTTCAAAAGCTTCTTAGTCCAGCTCCCTCCTTTTTAAGATAAGGAAACAAAGACCTAGAGAGATTAAATGATTTGCCCAAGGTCACACAGATAGTTAATAAGCCTCATAAGCAGTATCTGAACTCAAGTTCTCTGACTCTAGAATCAGTGTTATTTCCATTAAACATGAAAGTTAAGCAAGCCAATTTGGTAGAGTGCATGAATGGGGAGTGAATACAGTAAGCCTGGAAAGAGAGAGTCAAATTGTGGAAAATTGTAAATACCAAACAGAATGAGTTTGTAGTTTTAACCAGAGCAACAGGGAGACAATGAAGCTCCTTGAGCAGAATAATGACACCAAAATGCTCTAGAAAAGCTTATTTTAAAATGCTTTCTGACCATACAAGTAATATAATTTATAAATAGGTATTGTTCTGTTCAACAAATATTTATTGTTTTCATTATTCAATTCCATTTAGTTCTGGAAAAAAAAAAACAAGATTTAATTCAATTAAAAAGCCCATTTGTTAAAAGCCTGTTGGGTCCAGAACCCTGTGCCAGGCACTAGGCAAGATACAAAGAAGACTTTAAGACAAATTCCCATCTTCATGAGCCTTACTGTCAGGGAGAGAAGACATAGACATATATAGTTGCACTACAAAGAGTATATGTTAAGCCCATTAGAAAGTTACAAAATACTCTTTGAGCTTGAAATGAAGGAAGTTTGTTGCAGATGAGAGAACAGGATAGAATTCCCAGAAGAGGTGATGGGTAAATTGGGTTTTAAATAATGCACTGGTAGGAATTTAACAGATGAAAAGGAGAAGAGATTTTCCCAGCATGATGAACAGTGACAGTAAAGAGGCAGAGATGAGAGATAACAGGGCTTGTTTCAGAGAAATAATTTGATTTGCCTGAAACATAAAGGGCATAGGTTGAAATATAGAGAAAGGTGATCCTTACCCTCAAGGAGCTTACAATTTAATTAACAAAACATTGAAAAGAGGAGGGCTAAAAAATTGCCAGACATAGTGAAGTCCAGAGTAGTGTAGCGTCATGGCAAATGATGAAGGGATGATTGGCTTGGACACATTTCTTAGAGAGGATATCGGAGGATCCTTTCACTTTCCTCCAAGAGCTCTTTCCAATCAGAGAGGAAATGGGTCTCAGGGGTAGGCAACATTGGCGATGAGAGTACCAGGTTGTGGGGCAGAGAGGGGGCATAACTGCTTTGCAGAGTTCTTCTGTCAGTTAAGGAGGTTTTAGAATCTTGGGGAAAAGTTCAGTTGGTCCTGGGAATTCGTGGAGAGGATCCAACTGAACTTTTCCCCAAGATTCTAAAACCTCCTTAACTGACAGAAGAACTCTGCAAAGCAGTTATGCCCCCTCTCTGCACCACAATGCTTGATTCAAAAAGAGATACAAAGCACTTTCCCCACAAAAGTGTTATTAGGCAGGCAGCACATGTGTTATTGTTCCCATTATATAGAAGAAGAAACTGAGGCTCAGAGAAACTATATAACATATCCATGGTCTTATAACATGTGAAGGCTAACCCAGGGTAGTGAAGTAAAAGGCTTTGTCATGGATGTTTTGTGGTAGGTAAAGAAAAATGGTCTCTACCTTCCTTAAAATGTGATAAACCAGCAAGAGATATAAATCACAATGAGAATTCAGAGAAGGAAGAGCTTACCACCAGTTCAGAAGGTAAAAGGAAGTCTTTTGCCTTTTCTTTTAGATAGCCTTCCATTTTTACAGCATGTATATTAAATGTACAATTTTTTACATGTCATTCCCCCACAAGAATGTGAGCCCTTTGAGGGTAGGCTCTATGTTTTTGCCTTTCTCTATACTCTCAATGCTTGGCACAGTCCCTGGAACACAGAAGGCAGTTAATCAATGCTTATTGTCAGATGCATAGTAAGTGCTTATTGACAGACTGACTTTCTGGAGGAAGCAGTGTTTGAGCTGGACCTTAAAAGATGCATAGCAAAAAGGAAAGGATGGGTTAAGGGAAGACATTTTCAAGAGGAGAAGCATGTGTAAAGCTTCAGAGAATAGGAAACTTGAGAATAGGATTACTCAGGGGTGGGTTAGTTGAGCCTTCCTGTTTGGTCACTGCTTAGGATATATGAAAGAGGCTAATGGGAAATAAAACTGGAAAAAATAGATTAATGGTGATAACATGAAGTCATGGCACCAAGGTCTATTGGAGAAGAAAAAGAATAAATAAATATTGATGAAGATTGAAATGAAGAGACTCATTACCCTCCCCCATGAATTCCTCTGATGTTTCATGAATTTTAATTCAGCCCCCTATCTGTTTGACCACAGGTCAGGTTAATTTCCAAAACCTTGAAATTCGCTATATCGATGTCTTTTGCTTTCCCTCAAAAAAAAAAAAACCACCCCTCCATTTCAAGATGAGAACATATTCATCTCAGAGCATGATTTGTTCTGTAAATTTTAATTTGAAATGGAAGACAGTCTCATAAATAATAATTAGCAGCCTCTGGAACATTAGGTCGAGCAGTAATAGGAAAAAGCTGCAGGGAAAACACATTTAGTCACTGCAAACTCTCCTCACCCACATCCACAGTCTAGATCTCAGTGCCCAGAACCTGCCATGCCCCCATCCCCTCCTCTTCTACCCTTTCACAAGGAGAAAGGCACACCTGGACCTAATGAGCCATCCAGGTGGCTGCAAAAATGGTGTGTATTCATAAACCGTCTATCTCAAGAAGTGGCAGAAAGTGCCTTCTTTGACTGGCAGAAGAGATATGCCAGAAAGAGGCTATGGATCAGACTATGCAGAGGATTGAATAATGGCACAGAATAAAAAAATGAATCCAATTCTTGGGGCTCCCATTTAAAGAAAAAGGTATTTACAAATTGTACCAGATCTGGAAGCCATGTCACATGAGTATTGAATAGGGTAAATGAGGGTAATTGGCTGATGCATAGGATCACAGAATTAGAAATGGGAGAGAGCTTAGAGAAGATCAGGTTCACTCCTCTCATTTTATAGTTGAGGAAAGTGAGATATATAGATTGATTAAGTAACTCGGCCGGAGTCACAACAGCTACTAAGTATCTGAGGCATCCTAATCCTAATCCTAATATCCTAATCCCAGGTTTATCATCTATTCACTATCCCAAGCTTCCTTTCCTCTGTTCATCTTGTACTGCAACATTCAAAATGAGTATTCACAAGAAGAATACTGTGAAGATATCCAAAGGAGGTAGATGAAGAGAGTTCCTGATCAAATTGGAGAGTTGTCCTAAACAACCTGCTAAGAGATATATTTCCATTACAAATTGTCTAGGGAGGATCCCAGGCATTCCTCCAAAATTCTCTATTATAGGTAATTGCAGCTTATACATCAGGATCCATTCAATCCTTTGCTAAAGATTTATTAAATATATTTTATGTGAGTTACACAATATCTACTACAGAGATGAAGTAGAGAAATTTTAGGAAGGATCCAATGAAGTCCTTGAAATTAAATCAATAAAATGTTTGATTCTTCTGAGGCAGCTAGATAGTATTTTGATTAGAGAGCTAGAGTTGGAGTCAGGAAGACCCAAGTTCAAATTCTGTCCAAGAATCTTTTTTTAAAAAAAAAACTCTTACCTTCCATCTTAGAATCAATACTAGCCTCCTCCAACTGCTTCAGAGTCTTGCTAGCTGTGTGGTCATGCACAAAGATCTTACCTTCTCCCAGCCTCAGTTCCTCATCTGTAAAATTGAGAAAATAGTACTTATCTTATAGGATTTTTGTGAGGATGCAATGTAAGAATATTTGGAAAGTGCTCTGCAAACCTTAAAACATGTGAATGTTAGTTGCATACTTAATGATTAAAAAAACTTTACCTTCCATCTTAGAATCAATACTGGGTATTGGTTCTATGGCAGAAGAGTGGTAAAGGCTAGGCAATGGGGGTAAAGTGACTTGCCCAGGATCATACAGTTAGGAAGTGGCTGAGGCCAGATTTTAACCCAGGTACTCCCATCTCTGGGCCTGGCTTTCAATTCACTGAGTCACCCAGATATCTCCATATTTAATGATTTTGATGCAAGGATGGGAATAGATGAGCTTTAAAATGTGTTGTTGAATATAAATGAGGAATGAGAGAATCCAATGATGTATGGGCTATGCAGAAATTCCATGTTTACATATGATGAATACTTTCTTTGTGAAAAGAATCAAATGGCACCAATAATAGGAAAAATAAAATTAGTTATATTTTCACAAGAAATCTTTTGCCATAATCTCCTAATAAGTTTCTCTTTCTCTAATCTCTCATCTTTCATATCCATCTTCCCCCACAGCAGTCAAATGGAAATACCTAGTTTAACCAAGCTATTCTCCTTAGGAAGTTCAAGTGCCCCCTAATTGTCCATAGGATAAAATACATTCTCTATTTTTTGACATTTAAAGTCCCTCCTAATCTGCTTTTAGGTTGCCAAGAGGTAGCTAGGTAGTGTATTGTAAACACAAATAATCTGAGTCTGGAGTCAGGCAGGCTTGAGTTTGAACCTGATTCCAGATAATCACTAGCTGACTCTGGATAAGTCCCTTAATCTCTAATTGCCTGAGGTTCTTCATCTGTGATACGGGATAATAATATCACCTCACAGAGTTGTGTAAAGCACTTCAAAAATTGAGCTATGTAAATACTAGTTATCATCATCATTATTATTTCTATTGCTCCTAGGTCAGGGACCTCTGCTCATGTTTTTGAGCTGATGGGTTTTTAAATTATCCAATACTGTAATTCTTGGACTGAGACAAAGGGCCAGAGTCAGATCCAACATTTAGTGCAATGCCTGATATGTTGTTGATGCTCAATAAATACACATTTGTTCTTGATGTTACAGCTAGTTTCTGAACCCAGATCTATATAGATTCTTTAAGTTTAAGAAAGTTTCCTTATATTATGTTACCTTTGGATAAGACTTAGCACCAAGGACAGCAGCATTTCTGGGAGACATCATCTGAATGTAAGATGGGAAGGGATGCCAGATTCGATCTAGTTTAGGATCCTAATTTTTGCAGAATAGGAAACAGATTTAGAGAGGTGGGTTGTCTTTCCTAAGCTCCCAGAGGGATTTAGCCACAGAGACAGCCTAAGAACTCCTGTGTCTTAACTCTCAGATTGCCTCTTCAAACTGTTCCAAATTGCTTTTCTTCTGATTGTCCCTCCTCCTTTACCCTAGCACAGGATATATTTCACCACTTTATTTTCCCTTGGAAATCTGCCTGACCAAATTAATCCCTGAGCCTCCACAGCCAGTATGCAGGAAAATTGAAGAAAATGACTCCAGTGGCTGTTTCACCATCTTCACCTTGAAATGAAAGTCCGATGGGTCAGCCCTTAAGGCAGCTGCTCACTGCTGAGGAAGAGGGAGCACTCTAGCACTCATTTTCAGAACTCTGATTGCTTCTCCTCACTTCTCTGAGGTTTCAATCGCACAAATTATTTTCTCATAGCCTCACCCATAGCTTTGTCGCAAGCTGGGAGAGATGAAGAACCAGAAACATGCTGAACTCAGAGAACTAAAGGGCTCTCTCTCATTTGTCTCTTGGTTTTCCCTTGTCACAATATGAAGTACAAAGTTATTTCAATTAAAGAAACATTTTCTGAGCAATGGCTAGATGTAAGGTCCCTTGGGAGGTTCTACACATGACAGAAATTTGAATAGGACCTGGTTCCTGACCTCAAGGGGTTTATACTTTCCAAGAAATAGTGTTTTATAAAGTTGAAGTTAGTTTCTTTCATTATAATTCAACAAACATATACACTTGCTAAGTTCCTACTCAGTACTGGGCTCATCTGAATAGGAGGTCCTGGTAATTTGTGTCATTCTTTAATTTTACTTCAGTTTCATATCTGACTATATCCTTCCTTTTATCCAGTGAGCTCTGCTTATAAGGGGACAGCTAGGTGGTGAAATGAATAAAGCACTGGACTTAAGAGTCAGGAAAATTCATCTTCCTGAGTTCATAGATGATCTCAGACACTTTCTAGCTATGTGACGTTGACCAAGTCACTTAACCCAACTTGCCTAGCACACAATTTTCTGGATTGAAATCAATACACAGTATTGGAAAGCTTTTTTTTTTAAAGAAGGAAATGGCAAACTATTCTAGTACCTCTGTCAGGAAAACCACAAATAGGATCATAAAGTACAAGATGGTAAAGCAGTTGAACAACAACAATCCTTGTAACAATGAGGGAAAAGAGAGTGAGACTTAGAGAGGCAGAGACACAGCCAAGAATTTGAAAACCAATTGAAGAAAATCAATCAATATATTGATAGTGTCTGAGAGTACATTCAGTGGTCCATGACTCTGAAAGGATGAGGGAAGATCGTCCATATCAGGGATCAGCAACCTCTTTGGCTGTGAGAGCCATAAATGCCACATTTTTAAAAAATGTAATTTCATGAGAGCCATACAATGCTCACAGTGAGCTCCTGTAACAGGGCCTGAAAAAAATTTGACTTTATGGCTCCTGCATAAAGAGCCATATCTGGCCCCCAAAAGAGCCAGGTGTGGCTCGAGAGCCATACGTTGCTGACCACTGTTCCATATGATCAAGTTTGGTATTCCCCATTACACAGAATTTAAGTGAATTTCTTCAATTCTGATGAGTAGACAATGAGTGGAGAGATGTGAATTAGACCAGAGGAAAACTTGGAGCTAGAATGATGATCTCAACTCTCTAATTTGTTGTGATTTGTTCTGGTTCTTTATTTCTCTCACTTTATTTCAGCCCCCTGAAATGTTCTATCCACCCAGCAACATTATTCCTAATCTTATGAATACAATGAGTAGGATACAATACAATGAAACTTCAAAAGAGTTGTCTTAGAAACAGACTGATAGATGAGCATTTCCTTTCTTTTGGCCCCCTCTTTAAAATGTTTGCCCATCACTGAGCTAGGAGATACAGTAGATCTGGAGTAAGGAAGAAGTCAATTCAATTCCAACCTAAGAAACTTACCAGCTATGTGACTCTGTACAAGTCATTTAACTATTAACTTGCTTCAGTTTCCTCAATTGTAAGATGGAGATCATAATTGTACCTAACTCACAGGTTTATTGTAAGGATAAAATGAGATAATAAAAATTAATATTATTATAACCTAGCTCTTCTCATTCCCAAGCCAAGGCTTTACTCATGTACACAAATGAAACTCAAGAGATTCCTGATCATACATCCAATTTTCATTCTTTCTCATCTGTAATGCATTTCCCATAAAAATGTAAAACTAATTTTTCTAAGGTACCTATTCTACTCCTCCAACTTTATTGAACAGTGTTATCTTTCACTGTAGAAGGAAACTGCAGACTACTCTAGTATCTTTCAACCAACTGAAAACTGGGGAATGAATGAAAAAAGTGACATTGTGAATGAAATAGAATATTATTACTCTGTTAAAAAAAACACAATGAAATCAATAGATACAGAGATACTTGGGAATAATGCTATGAACTGGCATAAAGTGAAGTGAAGAGAAACAAAGGTTCAATTTATGCAGTGATTACAGCACAGCCAAAGAAAATATTTGAAAGGTTTAAGAACTATGATCAGTGCAATGCCAATCATGATTCTAGAGACTAGAATGTTGCTCATCTATTGACAGAGGCAGGATGGGATTACAGTATCTGTGTCTGTATTTGTTCTCAACTACAGTATCAGATTCACAAGTGCATGGACTCAGTATTTTCAGCTCAGCCTTTTCAGGGAGTGTAGAACCAAAAATAAACTCAGATAGTAAACAAATTTAACCTAGGAGGTAAGAATATACTCTAAACTCTATGGAAGCAAAGGCTCTGGGATCATGCAGCCTAAGGCCCAGGATTTAAATGGAAAAGGTGATATCAGTACCAAAGTCATATCAAGAGAGGATCATATGGCCTATGGAATATATTTCAGGCAACTTTCCCACTTGAACGGGATGACAACTAAACTTTATAATTTATCTTATACTTGATACAGTAAACTGAATACAGCTTAAGAAATTTTGAAAAAATGGGTGGCCAATGGGAAGACCACTAACACTATTACATATTATCCTGGCACTTTAGTGCTTTAATGGAAAATATATACAATATTATATATATATATATATATATGTGTGTGTGTGTGTGTCTGTGTGTGTGTGTGTGTGAATGTACACATATGTACACATTTTTTCATTCAGCCATTTTTTAGTTGTTTCTGATTCTTCATGACTCCATTTAGAGTTTTCTTGGCAAAGACACTGGAATAGTTTGCCATTTCCTTCTCCAGCTCATTTTACAGATGAAGAAACTAAGACAAGAAGGGTTAAATGATTTACCTAGGGTCACACAGTCTGAGACCAGATTTGAACTTACGAAAAGGATTGCTTCTCAGCCTTTTGGCTAAGATCAAGTATGAACTTGAGAAAAGGAATCATCCTGACTCTAAATGCATACCCTATCATTGTACCACCTAACTGTCTGTAAAATATAAATATATATTTATGTTATATTATATTTACATGATGTCATATCATATCATATCACATCCTATCACATTCTTTCATACCCTATCCTATCTCATTCTATCCTATATTATGACATGATATAATATTAAAGGTGCCATAAGAGGATAATAAAGGAACTAAGACCCTACAATGGAAAGGGGATGGGACCAGATAATTAAATATGGCAATTATAAATCTACATTATTGTGCCCTGATTTATTATACACCTGTAATGGAAGGCAAACTAGAGACCAGAGGCATAAGCATCTCTACCATTAATTGGCTTTGTGACCTCAGGAAAGTTCTTTTTCTTCTCTGTCTCAATTTCCTTATTTGCGAAATTAAGGGACTGAATAAGATAGACACCAAAGTAATTTCTAGTCATAACATTCTGAATGTTCTGAAATCCATTCCTGCTCCAAGATTCTCTATTCTAAAATTACTTCCATCTCTCCCATTCTAGGTTCTAAACTTCCTTCCAGCTCTAATGTAGTCTGATTTTATAGTTCTATTTATAGTAAAACTCAGTAGGCAATTTGCCCACCTGTCTGTCATCAATGCTTTAGAAAAAAGCTAGAAGATTGTTAGAAAATGATATTCACAGTGGAATACATAGTGGAAATTAAGTTTTTAGATCCCCTGCTTATGCTCCTAGTAGATACAACCAAGAACAAATTTCATTAAATCACAAATTTGGAAAGTAAAATTACCTTAAAATCCATTTTATGTGACTTTAAAGAGTTACTTTGAACCTCTTATTTTACAGATGAGGAAAATGAAGCCCAGGTAGATTGTGATTAATCTAGGGTAATATTAGATGTGAGTAGAAGAGCCAGTATTGGATCCCAGGTAGTCCAATTCAAAATCCAGAAAACTCTTCCCTGTTTTTCATATTGAATTTCAAGATAATTATTATGTAATAAAAAAGGGGAATCTACTCGTACAAAATATTTATAACAGCTCTTTTTGTAGTGGCAAAGAATTGGAAATGGAAGGGTTGTTCATCAATTGGGGAATGGCTGAACAAAATGCGCTGTGTGTTGGTGATGGAATACTATTGCGCTATAAGAAACGATAAGCAAGATGATTTCAGAAGAAAAAAAACTGGAAACATCTGCAGAAACCAATGAAGAGGAAAATAAACAAAACCAGGAGAACATTGTACACAGTAACAATATTGTAGTATGATTAACTGTGAGTACTTGGCTGCTCTCAGCAATGTGATGATTTGGGACAATCCTGAAAGACTTAAGATGGGGAATACTATCCACTTCTATAGAAAGAACCCTTGGAGTCTGATAGATGAGGATCAAAACATACTATCTCACATCATTGTGTTTATGGTTTTATTTGAGGGTTTTGGTTATGTATGAGTGTCATCTTACAACAATGACCAATATGTAAGTATGTTTTGAATATTTTTAAAAAAGGTAAGGGGCAGCTGGGTAGCTCAGTGGAGTGAGAGTCAGGCCTAGAGATGGGAGGTCCTAGGTTCAAACCCGGCCTCAGCCACTTCCCAGCTGTGTGACCCTGGGCAAGTCACTTGACCCCCATTGCCCACCCTTACCAATCTTCCACCTATGAGACAATACACTGAAGTACAAGGGTTTTAAAAAAAAAAGGTAATCATTATATTTACCCTATGTTTTTCCTTTTCCAGGGTAATCTCCATTTCTTTCCACATATATTTCAGATGGCATATTGAATATAGTGAATAGAAATGACTTAGCTGAACTCAAAACTTTGATACTTACTCTCTGCGATGTGATTATGGGCAAGTAACTTACCTTGTGAGAGCTTTGGTTTCCTTATCTGTAAAATGAGGATAATAATATCTGTAGTGTCTAATTCAGAGTTGTAATAATTAAGTGATCTAATATAAAGACCACAGCAAACTTTAGAGATCTCTCAAAAATGTGTAGTCTCATCATCTCATCTCAATATCATCATCATCATATATTCAATGGAATTCAGACAAAAACTTCCAAGGACAGTTCACTATCCTACAATTGCTCCTTTATTTTAATGTTCAACAGACTACTGTGCAGATGGATGGAGTGATGAAGCAATTGTTTTAGGGGGTTTGGGTATTTGAATGAAAGTCTTAGAAAGTAATTTTATCTTCTAAAAGCCCAATGAAAACATCTTCAACATAACTTCAGCATCAAACAAGATGGTGGAGATTATATCTCCTTCTTCAGGGTTCCTCGTAGTTTTAATTTATTCATGTATATGTATATATATGTATATATATATATCTGTTGAGAGCGTTTCATTACATGTATTATTAGTATTTGTTATTAGTTATTTGACATGAGGTTGTTAGTATTTGACATGGTGACATCTACTTTAAAATGTTGCTATTAATTTTTGTCAATCAATTGTAGATGATTATGAGAAATCTATTTTTCTCTAATGTTCCAAATAAATGTAGTTTATTAGTCGGGTTCTTCAGAATATTTTTAAGGCCAGTATTTGCAATATGGGTTTTTTTTTGTTATTTTTTGGTTTACTTGTTTATGAAATATGGTTCCATGAAAGAACTGATATAATGGTGAGCTTAAATCATTCTAGCCACCAGGTCATATCTTGCTAATTGTTCAAACGTCACAAAATTTATGAGGTCTTTAGCAATGAGTTACAGATTTTCTATTCTTCCCTTTGGGAAATTGATAACTGATTCTAGGATCCTCTTTCCTTGACTCACTCTTTAGACTTCTCTACTTCTAATCTTCCTACCCTAGAGAAACCCCCTAACTGAGGACTTGGCTTAGTGACTCCCTAGTTTGTACTGTCATATTAAAAGTATTCCAGGACAGTCATCTCACTGGTGACTTGACTGACTCTCTAGACTTTTCTAACACCCTGTCCCAAAATAGATACCTCCCAACCTCCAACTTCCCTTTGAGTGCCATCTTTCCCTTCTGTGATATGAGCTCTTTGAGGGTAAATATTATTTTATTTATATTTGTGACATTCCTACCACAGTGCATCCAGTACATAAGAACTCTTAATAAAATTAGAAAATGAACATGAAGTGCATTGCAAACCTTAAAGCACCATGTAAGAGGTAAATATATTATTGATAAATGCTCTATCTCTATCTACCTATTTCTCACCCATCTCTTCGCTATAAACCATTTATCTGACATTTTACTTAGGTCTATCATCTAGCTTCCCATCTTTTCCCTACTTTTTCTTCCTATTCTTTCAATAGCACATTCACCATCCTCTGGATCCTCCCCAGATTATCAGTGATTAAATAAACATGTAGCAACAAGAACTGAGCACTGAACTCAAAATCAAAAGTGAGCTATCAGAGCTATCATTTTTATAGTTCCAAGGATCTAAGTATAGTCTAAAACTTTCATAATAATTTTGCTGGTTTGTTTTGGTCTGCTATCCGACATTGCTGCTGACATTGAACTTCTAAACCTCTAAAATTGGCAGGTTTTTTTTTCCTTCAAAACTGCTGCCTAGCAATACCTTACCCATTCATGCTTATGAGGTTTTCGAATTTGCTGTAAGACTTGATATTTATCATTTGTAAAATTCATTGTATTTGGCTAATATTATAATGCTTTAATATGTTTTTTCTCTTATCCCCTCACCTTACCCTCCTATCTGTTGATAATGTAGTCTTCTCTAGGTACCCCTCCCTTTTCTTATTCCCTTGTCTTCCTTTCTTTTCCTAGAACCTCCCTTATCTCATCCCTCTCCCCTCCTGTTTCTCTGTATGTTAAGAAAATTTTTACCCTTCTAATTGTGTATGTTGTCCTCTCTTTATCCAGGTCCGAGGAGAGGTAGGTTCTAGTACTCCCACGCCTCCATCCCTTCTTCCCCTTCTCCTTGGCAATTCCTCCACTCAGATCCTCTTGAATATGAGACAGCCATTCCACCCTGCCTCCTCCTGGCCTATTTCACTACTATTTCAGTTCATTCCATTACATTCCCTCCTCAACCTCAAGTCTTCCATCCACACTCGCCCCTTCAAAGTACCTAGGCAATGATTCCATTCCCCAGTGCCAAAGATGATGTTTTCCCATACCTGAATCAAAATATTTGACCTTTTGGGTTGCTTATGATTAATCTTTCATCGCTTTTGTATGTTTCTTATAGATCAAATTTTCTGCTGAGTTCTGGGTTTCTCTCTAGGAATAGTTGCAACTCCTTTAGTTCATTTAATGTAATTTTCCCTTTTATGATTATGCCCATTTTTGCTGGATCATTGACTATTTTTTGGATGCTGCTTCTGTCATCAAAATTGTTAGCTTTGTATCCTCTGTGGATTTAATAAGCATGCCACCCATGCCTTCATCCAGGTCAGTGACTGTGAGTGTGTGTGTGTGTGTGTGTGTGTGTAACTAAGATGTGTGTGTAACTAAGCATGCCTTCATGGAAGACTAATCTCATTTCATTGAATCATAGATTTAAATGTGGGAACCTTTCTTCAATATATAAGAAAATTACAACAGTGTCTTTTTTTACTTTTTCAAGATCATACAAAGAAGTCACTGAGAGAGCATTGAAATTTAGGTCTTCATGACTCCAAGTCCAGTGCCTTCTACACACTATATTGTCTCTCTTACCTTTTCAATAGATTTAATAAACTAGAACATCCAGGAGAGGATATTTTCTTTCTCCTCATTCTCTTGTTCTCATCCTATTATCATCTGACTTTTTTTCGTATGCCTGATCTAATAGATTATTGTTCCTGTCCTGTTCCCCAATGCACTTTTCTGGGCCCACTTTATTTCCTCATTCTCTGTGTTTTTTCTCCTAGAGATCTTATCAAATTAATTATCATCTTCATGATTACCATGTACCTGAGTGAATACCTTCTCTTTCTTGACCCACTGGATCTTTAGCTTCCTTTTATACATCATCTTCTCCCTTTAGAATGAAAGATCCTTGAAGGAAAGGACTGGTTTTTTGCTTGAATTTGCCTGCCCCCTGCTTGGCACATAATAAATGCTTAATAAATGCTTGCTGACTTCTAAGGATGCTATAAGTTGGAAGTAAAAGGGAAATGAATTCCAAATTTGAAATACAATGATGTTAATGACCACATATGGATGATAGGTATGATCCTCAAAGACCATACAAGGGACTGAACATAATAAAATGGAATTCAAAAACGCTAATTTATGGACATATTTGGGTTAAGAAAGAAAACTTCATAAGCCTTGACTGGGAGAAACTTGGCTAGATATTATAGGATCATTGAGACAGAGCTAAAAAAGGCCTTAGAGGCCACTCAAGCAACCCCCTCATTTTACAGAGGAGGAAAAAAGCTTGATTTGTCCAAAGTCACAGTTATTATGAAAAAGACCTGAGGACCTTAGTGGACTCTAAGCTCTAAGTGAGTCAGCAGTGTGTGACAGCAGTAAAAGAATGTGATCAGATGAGATATTTAAGAAAAGCTTGGGTTCCAAAATATGAGAGGTGAAAGTCTGACCTTATTTAGCACTGGAGAGGTCTGGAATATTGGTGTTTTGTGTTGGACATCATATTTTAGAAAAGAAAACAGAATCTGGATGGAGCATGTCCAGAGGTGAGCAACCAGGAATAAGAATACTGGTAACCTTGTCATCTGAGGTTTAGTTGAAGGAACATGAAAATGTTTAGCTTGGAGATGAAAAGATTGGGCAGGGTTGGAGAGAGACATAACAGTTTTCTTCTGGCTCCTAGCTTAGTGCCTGGCACATAACATGTGCCTAATAAATCCTTGCTGACTGATTGATTGATTCATGTTTTTAAGGTCTGTCATCGAAAAGGGAGATTAGACTTCGACTCCTTGTTCCCAGAATAATCAGAATTAAGAGCACAATGATTGTAAATTTCAGCTAGGCTGATTTTGACTTGTCCAATCCATTAATGAAAACTTCTTAGCAAATTAGAGAGAGCCAAAAATAGAATCATCTGACTCTGGGGGATAGTGGGTTCTCTCTTCACTAGAGGTATCCAGGTGAAAGTTGTACAATATCTTGTTGGAGATATTGGAGTGGGAATCCCCCTGAGATTCTGCCTCTGGGAAGCTAGGTAGAGCAATGGATGTAGTACTGGGCTCGTAGTGTCAACTCTGGTCTCAGACCCTCATTAAATATGTGACCTTGGGCAAGTCACTTTACATTTATTTACATCTGTTTTCCCATCTGCAAAATGGGGATAATAATGGTACATATGTCCTAAGTTGTAAGGTTCAAATGAAACAATATTTATAAAGTGCTAATATAATATAATATAGTATAATATAATATAGCATAATATAATATTATATAGACTAGGGTTTAGCATATAGTAGGGAATATATAAATGCTAGCTATTATCATTTAAAAATTATTATTGAGGCAGCTGGGTAGCTCAGTGTATTGAGAGTCAGGCCTAGAGAGGGGAGGTCCTAGGTTCAAATCTGGCCTCAGGCACTTCCCAGCTGTGTGACCCTGGGAAAGTCACTTGACCCCTATTGAGTCAACCTATTGAGTTACCACTCTTCCACCTAGGAGCCAATACACAGAAGTTAAGGGTTTTAAAAAATAAAATAAAATAAAAATTATTATTGATTCCTATTCAAGAAGTGATTGTACTAATCACTAAGGTTACTGCCAAACTTGAAATCTAAAATTTTGTCATTCAATCAATTTCCCTGAGTGTAAGATTCCTTAAATTAATGGAATTGAATTAGATGATTTCTAGGACTTCTTTCCAGTGTTATACATTAGTAAGAGGCAAAGAGACAGGACTTGAACTCAGTTATTTTGATTTTAAGCCCCAGACACTCAATTCAATTCACATTCATTCTATCCCCTTCTCCATACCTCCCTACCATGCCCTAGAAACTTCTTCATCCAAAAAGATCACTTCATCTCTAGAATTCACACTTTAAAAGGGGGGCTTCACATCTGGAATCCCATCCTTTGACCTGATGGTTCTTCCTAGAACTTCCATTTAAGAAGGGCACCTAGGCACCAATCATTCCTCATTAGGCTCTGCCCTCTTCCATGCCCCATTACCTTATTTTCTCCACACCCACATTTGTAACTCCTACCTTAGAATCAATATTATGTATTGGTTCCAAGACGTAAGAGTGGTAAGGTAAGGCAATGTGGGTTAAGTGACTTGCCCAGGGTCACCCAGCTAGGAAGCCAAATTTGAACCTAGGACCTCCCATCTCTAGGCCTGGCTCTCAATCCACTGAGTTACCCTGCTGCCCTCCTCTAAGTTTCTTCTTATGTATTATCTCATTAGAATATAAGCTTCCTGAGGGCAGGGGCTGTCTTTTGTTTATATTTTTTTATTACCAGTGCTTAAATGAATGGCATATAATGAGGACTTAATAAATACTTGTTGACTATTTAATTAAATAAAACATTATTAAATACCTACTGTGTGCTAGGGATACAAATAAGAAAAAATATCATCATAGACCTAAAGATTTTAGTACATTTTATGTTGTTGTTTGTCCTTCATTTTCCAAGAAGAGCAATAACATGAAGGCATGATGTCTTGACTTGCAAGTGAACTAGATTTAAGTGAGGCAGAATTGCATAAAGTCATCGACTTCTCTCTCTTCCAGAATTATCAAAGTCCAGTAATGAGACAAAAGTCAAGATGATGGGTGATGGCCCAGGATACAGTCCATGACCATGGCATCTTCAATATCTAACCAAACTCTGGGTGCTCCAAAGCCATTTTCAACCATCTTCATGGCCTTTGGAATAGATTGTTTTCATCTGCCCACTTGGCAAGTTTTCACACACTTCACATACTTAGATAACTCTCTAATTCACTGGTGAGTCTGAGGTCTTTCAGTTACCCTGAACCTGGTTTATCCCATCTGCCAAGATGGTTTTATCAGGGTATGGTCATGGTGCATACTACAACTTCTTGGAGCCATAGATGAGAGTTGGCTGGAAGATAATTTTGGTGTCCATTTAGTATATTATACTAGCAGGAATATGACATTTACTTAAGAAAAGATGACTAGAAGATATATGATCGAAACAAAGAAGAAATCCAGACAGGGTCCTTTCAAAAATGTGAAGAGGGCATGGTAGCTTTCATGTGAAGGGTTGGTGTAGATCTGGATATGCTTCATGTAGGAGGTAAGACATAACTTTCCCAAAGGAGAGTTACAGATACATCTTACAGATGAGTATACTGAGTCACAGAGATGCAGATGTCACTGCTCTTGCATTGGATATGGTATTATGTATAGTCCTTTATTACATTGTAAGCTGCTTCAAATCATGAGTCTTGTTCATCTTTATACTCTTCCCTTCCCCTTCCTCAAGCACTGAATATAGTACCCTGCATAGAGGAGGCTTTGATAAATAAATATTCATCCCACTGAGCACTATGGCATACTTAGCTAGACTGCCTTGCTCTGGAGGTGGCATGGGCTGGGGTAAGATGAGGTAATAATTAAATGGGAGACAAGGGAACTGAAGGGCAGGGATGAGATAGTGAGACCAAAGAAAAGTACATTTCCCTGAGTAATGAGAAAGAAAACAACACACTGTAACTTATAACTAGGAAGGGGGGAAAACATAGAAAACATTTTAACAAGTTTATTCTAAGAAAAATAAGGTTTTTTTCTTCCTTTTTTTGGTAGATTTGGCGTGGGAGAGGAAAGAGAGGCAGATATTTCAGTTACAGTCTCCATTAAAGAACTGTTATAACTTTGCCTTTCTCTGTTATTTTCTTCTGACCTGATTTCTTATGTTCTTTTTATGTCCTGTTTTTCTCTGTGTGTGGAAAAGAAAATTCAGTTTGTTACTTTTAAAATGAAGTATTATCTCCCTCTTCTTTTTTTTTAAGGAATTAAAGTCACCAGCACTATTCTAGGTCCTCCCCCACCCCCAACATACAGCACATTAACTAATTTCCTTGACAGCCTCCAAACAGTTTTCTGGAAAGAGAGGAGAGTGGCTTGATGAAAGTGTAGTGGGGAGGCATTTCAGGCCCACAGAAAACTTCGTAGAACCCTGACAGACTGGAGGAGGGGGAATATGTGATGGAGGCTATTTGGGGTTTCTGAACTTCTGACTCCTAGTGACTTCCTGATGCTTTCAGGAAAGAGAGCCTTGAATTTTGGGACCAGTGACCTGGGTTGGAATTCAGCTGCTGCCATTTGACCCACTGTGTGGTCTTGACCAAGCTACTTCCTAAGCCTCAGTTTCCTTATCTGAAAAATTGGGAAAACACTTTCTTTTAACTGGTAGGGCTAGTTGGAGGATAAAATGTGATCATAATAACTGGAAAAAAATATATACACATATGTGTGTGTGTGTACATACACACACACACACACACATATATATATATGTATATATGTATATATACATATATAGAAACCATACAAATAATGCATACTTATACATAGGTGTATAGGACTCCAGAAATCAGACTGCTGCATCATGAAACTTTGAATCCTTGCTAAAATGGACCAGATAGTGGGGGTCATCAATTCCTTTCAGGTCTCTTTCTTCCACATGCTTTTATTTTGTAAAAGACTCTTGTGCCAGAAGGAAAGTGTCCCCTCAATGGCTACCTGTCACTGTATCTATCAATTATTTTTAAAAGATATTTTATTTTACAAATTACATGTAAAAATAATTTTTCACATAAATTTTCTGAATTCGTAAGATCCAAATTGTTCCCTTCCTCCCTTCTCTCCCCCTTCCTGGTGATGGAAAGCAATTTGATCTGAGTTATACATGTAATATTATGCAAACCTATTTCCATATTCACTGTGATAAGAGAATACTCATATAAAACCAAAACCTCCAAATAAAAATCCAAAAAATTTGGGAAAAATGATATGAAAAAGAAAGTTAATTTATTTCTAAACCAAGTTCCCTGTTAGAGGCCTGTCCTGGGCCAACTAATCTTTTGTACTTGATGTAGCTTTCTTGCTAACTTTGGGGGCTTTTGTCAGTTTTTTTTAGATACATTACACGGTCTCAGGTTTCATTCTCTGACATTTTGGTTGATCTTGGACTATGTTTAACTCCTTAGATTGTGAGGTAGGTTTGATACCCACATCCAATTGGTCCTAGCCTGAGCAGCTATATTCAGTTCCCAATTGTTTCCTTTGGATTCCCCCCAACCCTTCTAGCTTTAGAAATGAGAGCTGCCCCTTTGGATTTTGCATGGATGTTAGCTGGTCCCTTTTGCTTTCTGGCCTTGGGGGGCCCTAAAATTTGAACAGCTACCTGTGAGCATAAGCAGTGGGAGAAGCTGATTAGGACCTATCACCTCAATTGAATTCCAACCAGCTAAGCTTAAGCACTCACAAAAAATTAAGCAGTGATAAAAGAGGTGATGGGGTGTTAAGATCATGTTAAGACTATAAATAAGGTTTTTGTTGACTGATTTTATACTCATATTTCTTTTGGAAATGTCGACAAGTCCTTTATTCAAAATGAATGGAAATGTGTAATGGCTCACCATTGACTCATTGAAAGATCAGTAATACTCTTGGTGACTTTAAAAAATCAAGACTCTCTCTCCTCTCCTCTCCTCTCCTCTCCTCTCCTCTCCTCTCCTCTCCTCTCCTCTCCT
>NC_058130.1:693233491-693245642 GCF_016433145.1 Gracilinanus agilis | reverse complement strand
TTCTTTTCTCTCTCTCTCTCTCTCTCTCTCTCTCTCTCTCTCTCTCTCTCTCTCTCTCTCTGTCTGTCTGTCTGTCTCTGTCTGGGTCTATCTCTCTGTCTTCCTTTCTCTCTCTCTTCCATTGGGGCACAATATAATAAGGGGGGAAAAGGCACCTCCTGGTAGCACATAAAAACGACACCTATAGAAAAAATGAAGAGAAAGGATGTCATTGCCTATGAGGGAGAGAGGAATTTATTCTCCCTTCTCCACCCCATTCCTGCCTTCCAATTATTGCCATGACACAGACAAACTGAGCTACCTGCTTCATAAAAAAAAAATATCCCACCCACCAGATATATGTCAAGTCCAGAATAAGTTCAGGAGAAGAGCAGGGGAGAGCTTTGAAGAATAATTTCTGTCCGGGAAGATGGCGGCTTAGACTGAGTGAATCTTAAAACCTCCGCACCCTTACACACCGAGATAGAAAACAATAGAAAACAATGTGCTTTGAGAAGAAAGAGGACCAAATCTAATAATGGGAAGGAGCAGGGGGGAACCCTGGTACTCCAAGAAAAAGGCTTCAATTCTTGAACTGTCAGGTCTGAGGGCATAGAAGGGGAATCCAAGGATGCCTCCCCCACATGCTGTGCGGAGACTCCTTTTGCCCCGGAAATCTTAGAGCAGGTAGATGCACAGGTCTGGAGAGAGGGCCTTGCTGGCACTGGACTCAAGTAGTTAAGGCACTGGAGAGGTGACTGGAGGAGAAAAGCATAGAAACACAGCAAAAAACACCCAGAAGATTGTGGGTTAGAGAGAGCTAAACCCCAGACCACAGAGAGCTTGACTTCCTCATACTGACATAAAGAACACAGGGCTTCAAGAGGAAAGAAAACCAGATCAACCACAGCAGAGACCAGAGGGAGACCCCACTGCTGGAGAGCTCAGTTCAGCAAAAAACAAAACAAAACAAAACAAAAAAAAAAAAAAAACCGTTCCTAGTCTCCCCATTGTTTTTGGGAGGTTTTATTGTTTGTTTGTTTGTTTTTCCCTCCTCTCTAGGTTTTAGCCTCAGGGCAGATTAAATAGTGACATTAATTCAATTAATACAGGATTAATCCCAACAATTAGACAGACAAAAAGTCTTCAGAGGGCAGAGAAAGTAACTATTAACCTCCATTGCCAGCTGAGGGAAGATCTTTCATCAAAGATCATTAAATACATCTGCTCAAACTAATAGAACAAGGAAGGAAAAAATATGAGTAAACAACAGAAAAATAGAAAAGAAGTGAAAATTGACAGCTTCTTTCAAGGAATTGAAAAGAGAGCAAATGAAATAGAAATAGAAGAGGAAGTAGTTCCAGCAGACTGGACACAGGCTTTGGAAGATCTCAAAATTCAATTAACTCAAGAACTTCAGGAACTCAAAAGCAGGCAAGAGAGGCTAAAGACAATTTGAAAAAGGAAATACATGAACAAAAACAAGAAAATAAAGGCTTAAAAGCCAGAATTGGCCAGCTTGAAAATGAAGCAAAGAAGGCAAAAGGTGATCTACGAAGAAAATCAGACCAGAAGGAGAAGGATGACCAAAAAGCCAGGAATGAAATTCAGTCTATAAAAAACAGAACTCAACAACTAGAAGCAAATGACTTCACAAGGCAGCAAGAATATATTAAACAAAATTAGAAAAAGAAAAATTTGAGGAGAATATGAAACACCACATTGATTCAACCAAAGATCTGGAGAACAGAGCTAGAAGAGAAAACTTAAGAATTATTGGTTTACCAGAACATCATGATAAAAGAAAAAGTTTAGATAGCATCTTACAAGAAATTATCAGAGTAAATTACCCTGAAGTTCTTGAACAAGAGGGAATGGTGGAAATTGAAAGAATCCACAGATCACCTCCTACAGTTAATCCACAACTGACAACTTCCAGAAATATTATAGCCAAATTCAAAAACTACCAGACCAAGGAAAAATATTACAAGCTGCTAAAAAGAAGTCATTCAGATATCAGGGAACAATTGTTAGGATAACACAGGATCTGGCTGCATCTACATTGAAGGACCAGAAGGCATGGAACACAATATTCCAGAAAGCAAGATAACTGGGTCTACAACCAAGAATCAACTCTCCAGCAAAACTAACTATATTATTGCAGGGGAAAGTATGGTCATTCAATAAAATCTAGGACTTCCAAACATTCATCAAGAAAAAAACAGACTTAAACAGAGAGTTTGCTGCCCAAACCCAGAACTCAAGAGAATCAACATAAGGTAATTAAGAGAATGGGGGGAAGGAGAAAAAAAATATTTTCTTTAAGGGACACAAGTTCAATCAATTTATATCCCGAGAAGAAAAGAAGATATTGCCAAATATTAAAAATTATTATTACCAAAAGGGTAACTAGAAGAAGTTTACATAGAGGGAACAGGGACAAATTGTATAGGATAAAATGTCAAGTGATATACATATATGTGTATGTATGTATGTATAAATATATACAAAACTGGGGGGGGATAATAATAATAAAAATAGGAAAACAAACAAAAAAAGAATAAATTTATATTCTATAAAGAAGTGTGTGGGACCAACAGGGAAAAATAACAATAAACTGTAAGGGTAAAGAGGTAGAGAGAGGAAATATTCAATACTTAAGTGCATTGAAATCAACTTAAAAAGAGAAGAACAATCAGATCCATTGGGGCAGAGAACTGATTCATAACCTATAGAGAAGTAGAAGGGTAACAAAGGACTGTTGGGGAGGGAAGCAATACTAGGGAGGGAGAGGGTTTGGGTGGGAGCGTGGCGTGGCTTTAAAGAACAATAAGCAGTGAATAAGAAGCAAGGGAGGAAAAAGGGAAGTACAATAAGGGAGAGGAATATAGGAACTGATTAAAAACAAAACACTGGTATAGAAGGAAACAGTGAAAGAAGAAAGGACAGGACTAGGATAGAGAATCAAAATGTCTGGGAATGCACAGTTGATAATTATAACTCTGAATGTGAATGGGATGAACTAGCCCATAAAATGGAAGCAAATAGCAGAGTGGATTAGAAACCCAAATCCTACCATATGTTGTCTACAAGAAACACACATGAGACAGACAGACATACATAGAGTGAAAATGAAAGGATGGAGCAAAATCTATTGGGCTTCAAATGAGAAAAAGGCAGGGTGGCTCTCATGATCTCTGACAAAGCCAAAGTAAAAATAGATAAGGTTAAAAGAGATAGGGAAGGTAACTACATCCTAATAAAAGGCAGAATAAACAATGAAGAAATATCAGTACTCAATTTGTTTGCACCAAATAATATAGCTTCCAAATTTCTAAAGGAGAAGCTAGTTGAGCTCAAGGAGGAAATAAATAGCAAAACCATACTAGTGGGGGACCTGAACCTTCCCCTATCAGATCTAGATAAATGAAACCAAAAAAGAAGTAAGAAAGAAATAAGAGAGGTGAATGAAACCCTAGAAAAATTAGAGTTAATAGATATATGGAGAAAAATAAATAGGGACAAAAAGGAATACACCTTCTTTTCAGCAGCACATGGAACATTCACGAAGATAGACCATGTAATAGGGCATAGAAACAAGGCAAACAAATGGAAAAAAGCAGAAATAATAAATGTAACCTTCTCAGATAATAAAGCCATAAAAATAAATATTAGTAAGAATACATGGAGAGGCAAACCAAAAACTAATTGGAAATTAAATAATATGATTCTCCAAAATAATTTAGTGAAAGAACAAATCATAGAAACAATTAATAATTTCAATGAAGACAATGACAATGATGAGGCATCTTAGCCAAACCTATGGGATGCAGCCAAAGCAGTTCTAAGGGGAAAATTTATATCACTGAGTGCATATATTAACACATTAGGGAGAGCAGAGGTTAATGAATTGGGCATACAACTTAAAAAAACTAGAAAATGAATAAATTAAAAATCCTCAGATGAAAACTAAATTAGAAATACTAAAAATCAAAGGAGAAATTAATAAAATTGAAAGTAAAAGAATTATTGAATAAATAAGACTAGGAGTTGGTATTTTGAAAAAAAACAGATAAAATAGATGAAGTACTGGTAAATCTAATTAAAATGAGGAAAGAAGAAAACAAAATTAACAGTATCAAAGATGAAAAGGGAGACCTCACCTCTAATGAAGAAGAAATTAAGGCAATCATTAAAAACTATTTTGCCCGATTACATGGCAATAAATATAGCAATCTAGGAGATATGGATATGGATGAATATTTACAAAAATATAAATTGCCTAGACTGACAGCAGAAGAAATATAATACTTAAATAATCCAATATCAGAAAATGAAATTGAACAGGCCATCAAAGAACTCCCTAAGAAAAAATCCCCAGGGCCTGATAGATTCGCAAGTGAATTCTATCAAACATTCAAAGAACAATTAATACCAATACTATACAACTTATTTGATATAATAAGCAAAGAAGGAGTCCTACTAAATTCCTTTCATGACACAAATATGGTACTGATCCCAAAGCCAGGTAGGACAAAAACAGAGAAAGAAAACTACAGACCAATCTCCCTAATATACACAGATGCAAAAATCTTAAAGAGAATACTAGCAAAAAGACTCCAGCAAGTGATCACAAGGGTTATTCATTATGATCAGGTGGGATTTATACCAGGAATGCAAGGATGATTCAACATTAGGAAAACCATCCACATAAATGACCATATCAACAATCTAATAAACAAAAACTACATGATTATCTCAATAGATGCTGAAAAAGCCTTTGACAAAATACAACACCCATTCCTCCTATAAACACTTGAAAGTATAGGAATAGAAGGTCCTTTCTGAAAAATAATAAACAGTATATATCTTAAACCATCAACAAGCATCATATGCAATTGGGATAAATTAGAAGCCTTTCCACTAAGATCAGGTGTGAAACAAGGATGCCCATTATCACCTCTATTATTTAATATTGTACTAGAAACACTAGCAGTAGCATTTAGAGAAGAGAAAGAAATTGAAGGTATTAAAATAGGCAATGAGGAGACTAAGCTATCACTCTTTGCAGATGATATGATGGTCTACTGAAAAAATCCTAGAGAATCAACTAAGAAGCTTTCAGAAATAATCAACAACTTTAGCAAAGTTGCAGGATACAAAATAAATGCACATATATCATCAGCATTTCTATATATTTCCAACACATCACAGCAGCAAGAGGTAGAAAGAGAAACACAATTTAAAATCACCCTAGACAATATAAAATAATTAGGAATCTATCTACCAAAACAAAAACAGGAATTATAAGAACATAACTACAAAACCCTTTCCAAACAATTAAAACTAGATCTAAACAATTGGAAAAACATTGAAAGATCATGGGTAGGATGAGCTAACATAATAAAAATGACCATTCTACCCAAATTAATTTACCTATTTAGTGCCATTCCTATCAAACTACCAAAATTTTTTTTACTGAATTAGAAAAAAACTATAACAAAGTTTATTTGGAAGTACAAAAGATCAAGAATATCAAGGGAAATAATGAAAAAAAATGCGAAGGAAGGTGGCTTAGCAGTACCAGATATTAAGCTATACTATAAATCAGCAGTCATCAAAACAATATGGTACTGGCTAAGAGATAGAGGGGAGGATCAGTGAAATACACTTGGGGTAAGTGCTGTAAGCAAAACAGTGTATGACAAACCCAAAGTGTCCATCTTTTGGGACAAAAATTCACTATTTGACAAAAACTGTTGGGAAATTTGGAAAACAATATGGGAGAGATTAGGTTTCGATCAACATTTAATGCCCTACACCAAGATAAATTCAGAATGGATGAAAGATTTGAATATAAAGAAGGAAACTCTAAGTAAATTAAGTGAACATAGAATAGTATACTTTACAGATCTCTGGGAAAGGAAAGATTTTAAAACCAAGCAAGAGTTAGAAAAAATTACAAAATGTAAAATAGATAATTTTGATTATATTAAATTAAAAAAGTTTTGTACAAACAAAAACAATGCAGCCAAAATCAGAAGGGAAACAACAAACTGGGAAAAAAATATTTATAACAAAAAACTCTGACAGGGGTCTAATTACTCAAATATACAAGGAGTTAAATCAATTGTATAAAAAATCAAGCCATTCCCCAATTGAAAAATGGGCAAGAGACATGAATAGGCAATTTTCAGGTAAAGAAATCAAAAGTATCAATAAGCACATGAGAAAGTGTTCTAAATCTCTAATAATTAGAGAAATGCAAATCAAAACAACTCTGAGGTATCACCTCACATCTAGCAGATTGGCTAAAATGAAAGAAGGGGAGAGTGATGAATGTTGGAGGGGATGTGGCAAAATTGGGACATTAATGCATTGCTGGTGGACTTGTGAACTGATACAACCATTCTGGCTGGCAATTTGGAACTATGCTCAAAGGGCTATAAAAGAATGCCTACCCTTTGATCCAGCCATGCCATTTTTGGGTTTGTACCCCAAAGAGATCATAGATAAACAGACTTGTATGAAAATATTTATAGCTGCACTTTTTGTGGTGGCAAAAAACTGGAAAAGGAGGGTATGTCCTTCAATTGGGGAATGGCTGAGCAAATTCTGGTATATGCGCGTGATGGAATACTATTGTGCTAAAAGGAATAATAAACTGGAGGAGTTCCAGGTGAACTGGAAAGACCTCCAGGAACTGATGCAGAGTGAAAGGAGCAGAGCCAGAAGAACATTGTACACAGAGACTGATATACTGTGGTAAAATCGAATGTAATGGGCTTCTGTACCAGCAACAATGCAATGACACAAGAAAGCTCTGAGGGATTTATGGTAAAGAACGTTACCCACATTCAGAGGAAGGACTGCAGGAGAGGAAACATAGAAGATAAACAATTGCTTGAATGCATGGGTCGGGATGGACATGATTGGGGATGTGGACTTGAAACTACCACACCAATCCAACTATCCACAATTTGGAAATAGGTCTTAATTGATGACACATGTTACAACCAGTGGAAATGCGCGTCGGCCATGGGTGGGGGGAGAGTGGCGGGGGTGAAGGGGAAAGTAGGGGCATGAAGCATGTAAGCATGTTAAAAATGAATATTAAAAAATGTTTAAAAAAATCAAGCCCTCCCCCAAAAGATAAATAGGCAAGGGACATGAATAGGCAATTTTCAGGTAAAGAAATCAAAAGTATCCATATGTACATGAGAAAGTGTTCTAAATCTCTAATAATTAGCAAAATTCAATCAAAACAACTCTGAGGTACCACCTCACACTTAGCAGATTGGCTAAAATGATAGCAGGAGAGAGTCATGAATGTTGTAGGTGATGTGGCAAAATTGGGACTTTAATGCACTGCTGGTGGAGTTGTGAACTGATCCAACCATTCTGGATGGCAATTTGGAATTATGCCCAAAGAGCAATAAAAGAATGCCTGCCCTTTGATCCAGCCACAGCATTGCTGGTTTTGTACTCCAAAGAGATCATAGGTAAACAGACTTGTACAAAAATATTTATAGCTGTGCTCTTTGTGGTGGCAGAAAACAACAACTGGAAAGCGAGGGCATGCCCTTCAATTGGGGAATGGCTGAGCAACTTGTAGTATATGTTGGTGATGGAATACCATTGTGCTCAAAGGAATAATAAACTGGAGAAACTCCATGTGAACTGGAAAGACCTCCAGGAATTGATGCAAAGTGAAAGGAGCAGAGCAAGGAGAACTTTGTTCACTGAGACTGATACACTGTGGTAAAATTGAATGTAATGGACTTCTGTACTAGCAGCAATGCAGTGACCCAAGACAATTCTGAGGGATTTATGGAAAAGAAAGCTACCCACATTTAGAGGAGGAACTACAGGAGAGGAAACACAGAAGAAAAACAACTTCTTGAACACTTGGGTTGATGAGGACATGATTGGGGACGTAGACCCAAAAGGAGCACACCAATGTAATTAACTATCAACAATATGTAAATACGTTTTGACTGATCACACATGTTAAAAACAAGTGGAAATGCGAGTTAGCTATGGGGGGGGGAGAAGTTTGAGGGAGTGAAGGATAAAGTAAAAACATGAATTATGTAACCATGGAAAATTTTTCTAAAAATAAAAAAAAATTAATTAAAAAAAAGAATGATTTCTATGATTCAAAAGCAGAGTCAAACCTGGCTGAAAAGTCAAAGAGTAGAGAGGAACAGTCTGAGAGGAGTCTGGTTGAGTAGGCAGACCATCAGAAATGTTGATTCTAAGGGAAGCAGCATGGGGACATGGAGGAAGTCAATGTAGGAATCAAATACAAAATCCTCTGGTTGGTATTTAAGGCCCTTACTGCCATTGCCACTCTCTTCCCCTGCCAATCTTATACTTTACTTCCCTCCATTGACTCTACCATCCATGAATATTTACTGTTTTCCTTTATCTTGATCCTATGCATTTTCTTTTTTTTAAAACCCGTAACATCTGTGTATTGGCTCATAGGTGGAAGAGTGGCAAGGGTGGGCAATGGGGGTCAAGTGACTTGCGCAGGTTCACAAAGCTGGGAAGTGTCTGAGGCTGGATTTGAACCTAGGACCTCCCTTCTCTAGGACTGACTCTCAATCCACTGAGCTACCCAGCTGCCCCAATCCTATGCATTTTCACTGACCGTCGTCATACCTGGAATGGTGTCCCTCCTCACCTCTGCCTTCCTTCCAATATCAGCTAAAATCCCATTTTATGCAAGAAGATTTCAGTGCCCCCATAATGCTAGTGCTTTGCTTGGGGCACCTTCTAGTTTACTTTGGCCATATTTGGTATGTATAATGCCATTTGTGTGCTATCTCCCTCATTGGAATTTGAACTCTTAATGCAGGGATTGCTTTTATTTCTTTGTGTTAACACTGGTGCCTGACTAATAATGACCTAATAAATTCTCCTTGTCTGACTCATTGACTAACAAGAAGAGAAAGGTACCTGGGTTCACTGGAATGTTAGGGGTGGGAGTTGCTTGGGACATCCTGATCATATGTGTTTAGTGCTATTAATATATTCTATGTAGGTGCTATCACACATATTCCATGTGTACATTTATAGCTGAGTGCAACCTAGATTTGTTTCATTCAGTTGTTTCAGACATGAAAAGAGACACAAAATTCAGTCAGACTCTGTGACCTCGTTTAGAGTTTTCTTGGCAACGATCCTAGATCTCTGGCTCATTCCAGAGATGAGGAAACTGAGGTAAACTCCTCCTTTCCTTCTATTACCTCCATCTTAGTGTAGGCTCTCATTTCTATCCAACACTACTATGTCATTGGCCTCCTAATGGCTCTTAACACCTTCACCCTCTACCCTCTCCAATATATGCTCTCTACCATTGTCTGAATAATATTTCTTATTCATAGATTTAGTAATGTTACTCCTCTAGTAATTTTTTAATTTAAATTTAATTTTATTGATTAGTTAAGAAAAAATTTTCCATGGTTACATGACTCATGTTCTTCCCCTCCTCTCACTCCCTTCCTGTAGCCAACATACAATTCCACTGGGTTTTGCATGTGTCATTGATCAAGACCTATTTCCATATTATTGATATCTGCACTAGGGTGATCCCTTAGAGTCTACATCCCCAATCATATCCCCATCAACCCATGTGATCAAACAGTTCTTTTTCTTCTGTGTTTTTACTCCTACAGTTCTTTCTCTGGATGTGGATAGCATTCTTTCTCATAAGTCCCTCAGAATTGTCCTGGATCATTGCATTGCTGCTAGTAGAGAAGTCCATTGCATTCAATTGTGCCACAGTGTATTAGTCTGTGTAAAACGTTCTCCTGGTTCTGTTCCTTTCACTCTGCATCATTTTTCTGAAGGTCTTTCTAGTTCACATGGAATTCTTCCAGTTCATTATTCCTTTTAGTACAATAGTATTCCATCACCAACAGATACCACAATTTGTTCAGCCATTCCCCAATCGAAGGACATGCCCTCATGGTAAAATATTTTTATTGGTCCCCTATTGCCTACAGAGTAAATTTTTGCTTCCTCTATCTAGCATATGACATTCTGGAACCACCATGCCTTTCTAGCATTATCTCAGAATAAACCAGTCAAATCAGACTGTCCTCTGGGCACTAAGCACATACCATGTTTCTCTGCTTCTGTGCCTTTGACCATATTTTTCTTAAGCTTGGAGTGTTCCCCTCTTTACTCTGGACTTGGTAGATTCCTTCTCATATTTAAAAACCCTACTGAAATGTTACTCCTTACCCCCAGAAGCCTTCCCTGATTTTTCAAGTAAGAAGCTTCCTTCCTCCTTTGAACCTCTCATAACCCATTCTTTTGCCTCCCTACAGAGTGACTGATAGGGAAATGGTTAATACACTGAGCCTGGAGTTGGAAAGACTTGAATTTAACTTTGGCCTCAGATATTTCCTAGTTTGTATGACCCTTGTCAAGTAACTTAAACTCTCTTTCCCTGTTTCCTCAATTGTGAAATAGGGCTAATAACAGCACTTCCTAAGGCTGTTGTAAGGAACATATGAGAGAATATTTGTAAAGCACTTAGTACAGTGCCTGGCCCTCTGTAGGTACTAAACAAAAAAAGTTTGTTCTCTCTTTTTCCTCCCTTCCCTCTCCCTTTCCAGTGCATTTACTATATGATATTGTACATGATTGTTATCTGTGTTAATGTCTAGACCACATGGTTCCTAATGCCATAGGCCATATTTTAGTTAAACTTTGTCACCCTTCCAAATAACATGCACAAAATCATACAGAGAGAAAAATTGTATGGTTGGGATGCAATTTATCTGACCCTATACTAAACATTTTAGGAATGATAAATATAAATAACAAATAGCAAGCATTTATATGTCTTTGTTTGTAAACTTTAAGGTTTTGTAAACGTTTTGCAATTAATCTTTATAACAACCCAGGAGGAAAGGATTATCAGTAACCTCATTTTACAGTTGAGGAAGCTTAGGTAGGCAAAGGTTAAATGACTTGCCTAGGACTAGTATATGAGATTAGATTTGAATTCAGTACTTTTCACTCTACCACCTTGTTTAGTAAGTGATTTAAAAATGGAACCAAACACATGATTTCATGTGACAAATCTAGGCTCTTTATATTATTTAAGCTATGTGAGGGATAATGGGATAAGAATGGGTTTGGAGTTAAAATATAGCATATGAGTATGTATAAAATAGAATGTTAGAACTGGAAGAACACTATCCACATTCAGAGAAAGAATTTTGGGAGTAGAAACACAGAAGAAAAACAACTGTTTGATCACATGGGCCTATGGGGATATAATTGGGGATGTAGACTCTAAGCAAATAACCCTAGTTCAAATATTAATAACATGGACACTGGAAATGCTTTTTGGCTATGGGAGAAGGGTGGGAGGAGGGGAGGAAAAGAACATGAATTATGTAACCATGGAAAAATATTCTAAATTAATTAATTAAATAAAATGTTCAAATATAAAAAAAAAAGATTTCTAGAGCTGATAAAAGTCCCCCGAATACTTTTGTGACAAGATGTGACAATTGCAGTTTAAGATTTGGTCATTGGATTTCACGGATTAAAATGGGAAAATGAAGAAAAATGTTTGCGTGAATAATATGCAATGGAAATGACAATGAAAATGTGTAAAAAATTTGCTTCTGGATCATCTTTTCCAAAAGGTTCAATCCACAAAATGAATAGCATCCTAAATCTTTAAAGAAAATGAATATTGAAATAAATAATTTTTGATGAATGCATAGCTTCTGACCTTCAACTTGGTCAATTTCAAAGAAGGAAGAAAGCAAACCTTTATTAATCACCTGTAAGAAATTAAATTAGGGTTGGACTAAATATGATAATTCCAAGGTAATATTGTGGTCTCCAATT
Organism: Gracilinanus agilis; assembly: GCF_016433145.1. NCBI lineage: Eukaryota > Metazoa > Chordata > Mammalia > Didelphimorphia > Didelphidae > Gracilinanus > Gracilinanus agilis. Next base: position 693,233,780 of record NC_058130.1, on the reverse strand, counting down.
TAAAATATTATAGCTCAAGTCAAAATTGTTAGGAGCCAAGACTATAAAATAAAAATAGTAACCCTTCTAGAACGATATGGATTATGAGCCCCGCATGGGCGGAGGCATAGCTGCAAAACGTCCTCCAGATTTTCCACATAACTGCGTGTTCTTTTTCCACGTCCCTGCTTCGTAACCACTTGTTCCTTTCTCCTTTCATCCCGACCGTCAACCCCCTCACTCTGAACATATATATTCTTGTCCTTTACCAGCAATAAACGGGCCATGTTCCACTAGACTTCCTTGTCTT
>NC_058130.1:693193515-693228937 GCF_016433145.1 Gracilinanus agilis | reverse complement strand
AGAACGATATGGATTATGAGCCCCGCATGGGCGGAGGCATAGCTGCAAAACGTCCTCCAGATTTTCCACATAACTGCGTGTTCTTTTTCCACGTCCCTGCTTCGTAACCACTTGTTCCTTTCTCCTTTCATCCCGACCGTCAACCCCCTCACTCTGAACATATATATTCTTGTCCTTTACCAGCAATAAACGGGCCATGTTCCACTAGACTTCCTTGTCTTCTTGCGTGCATGGTTCCCCTCTCTTTCCCTATGGTCTTTCAGGTGGCTGTTCCTGAATACCCCATAGTTGAATCCGGCTGGTTCCGGATGCAAAATGACCTTTTAGTAGTATTTGTTTACGAGTTGAAAGGAGTGAAAGTAGAGAAATGTAAGAAGAGGGTAGAGAAAATGTCTAGCCTATCACACTAAATGTTGCTCCAGTGTCTGGCTCAGCCCCTGCAGGGCTCATTAACCCTCAGCCAGAGGACCTAGTAGTGTCTTATGCAAGGGTTCCACCTATACAGCCTCCTCCAGGAAAAGAAGGCCTCTCTGGAACTAATCTCTCCAGAAGCCAGGAAAGGAAGGCCAGCTACTCATTCACCCAAGATGAAGGACAAAGGAGAAGATCCTTGAAGAAGCAGTCCAAGAGACAAAGTCAATGTACAAGCCAAAGGTCAAGTCCAAAGCCACCTCTGTTGTAGATAAATTAATGTAATTTCCTGGGTTGCTTTCTAGCATCATAAGATACCATGTTTTCCCATTAGTATTTGAGAATAACATGGTTTTTCACCCTGCATTATCTATTTTTACATAGTCTGCAGGTCAGGAACATGCTGACTAGATGATACACAATTGTGATCACAACATTTGTTTTCTCTCTTGAGTGCTGTATCTAGAATTTGTGTATGTATTATTGTAATTGCTTCTTTTGTTGTTGTTGCTAAGTTGGACTTTGAGTTGAAAAAAATTCACTATATGTCCTAATTTCCCACAAAGAAAACACCTTATATTATTATTAAAGTTATTGATAATATCTGGGTTGTTGGTACCATCTGGCTTTATATGCATGCAGGGCTGTATGTCATTTGGAATTAATGTAAAGCCCTGGAAGACTACATGTCCCAGGGATCCTTGCTACAACTTTCCCTGACACCTCCCACTTCCTTTGTGGGAGGTGTCAGAGAAAGTATAAAAGGGAAAGATTGACACCTTTTCTCTCTCTAGACCCTGGAAGCTCTGCTCTCTACCCTGGAGCGTTCTATACCCTGAGACCCTGATCTCTCTCTTGGAGCCTTTTCCCCTTTCTTCCTACCTCCTGGTTTTCCCTAGACCTTCCCTTTCTAATTAAAATAAAACCTAGGTATTCAAACCCCAAAATTCCTCTCTGGTCATTTATTGGAGCCCCTGAAGGGCTCTGGTTAATATCCCCCTGCTGGGGCTGGGGACACTACCTTCCTTTCCCTTCCTCTACCTTACTCTCTCCTTTCTCCCATTCCTCCATAACTTCCTACCTTCATCCCTTTACTTTCACCACACAGCTGCCAGGATTTTGATTTCCTCTATTTCTTTTTGTTTGATGATAGATTTAGCCTCTTTTAATTGCTCCTTTAAATCTATTATGATATCATCTTTTTCTCTAAGGGAGTATTTGGATTCTTTGGCTTCCTGATTTCCTGAGTGAACATATGCAGCAGTTTTACGTAGGTCTTCCAAACTTAATGATTCCCATCCTGGAAAATGCAAATTAAAGTATGTCCTAATTGGTAAGGAACTGCCCTTAATAAACTGCCTCCTTATGTGCTGCAAGTTGGTTTCATTTAAGTCCTGGAAACCCAAAATCATTTCCCCAGCTTCCACAAGCCTGTCTAAATATGTTGAGGGGTGCTCATTTATCTCCTGTCTTAACTTTTTGAATTTTCCCCAGGAATCAGGATGTTTAGCAAAGGATTTCATAGCTTCTACAAGATCTTCCCAAGCTCTTCTTAGGTATACTAGGTTTTGATGACTATTTAATTATAGATATTCATAATATTGTGGCCAAGATGTTAAATTTATCTTTCTATGGGTCTCCTCAATAAATTGTGCTTTCTGTGCTGGTGTAAATAATTCAGAAAGAAAATTTCAATGTCCAAAAATGTGGGATCAAAAAGTCTTAATGCTCTCTTAAATTCTTTTATGGTCTTGAAGGGATTTTAAAAAAAGGCAGGCATTTGTTGTTTCAGTGTACCTAGATCTGCAGCAGTGCACAGTTTATGTCTTTTTAAATGGAGAAATCCAGAATCTGGTTGCAAAATCATGTGATCAATAATTGGTATATTGGTACTGCTGGTGCTGTTGCCCCTTTCTCTATCTTTGCTGTGTCTGTATGTGACTCAGCTGTTTGAATTGCTATTTCTATTTTGTTTCCTGCTGTGATCCCTTTTCCCCCTTTCAATTGAGCATTCTCTTCAAGTAACTTTGCTATCTCCTTTCTTAATATCATCCTTGTGTCCTAGCAATTTGTGCACTAAATTCTTTAAGGACCAATAGAAGAGGAGGAATGAGATGGTTGGTATGAAAGCAAAGACCTAACCTATTTCTAGCTTCAACCATTGGCAGGAATTATATATATCTATTATTCCCATTATATAATCTGGGATCACTACCATCCAGAAATTATAAATCATAGTTAAAAAGTTATATGGTAATGTAAGGCTTCCCATCATGGTACAAATTGTTTTTCCCATTGATGCATCCATTGTACCAGTTTGAATGTAAAATTTCTATGGTATTGTGCCTTTAAATTTTCTTTGCTTGCCTAAGTTTGTCCCCTTTGCTATGCTGTAGATAGGAGGGAAATGGTTGCTCTCTGGTTCAAACAGAGGCTTTTTTCCCCCTGGAATTATTTAGGTACTTTACCTAAACTGGCTCTGCCAAAATTGTAACAATAAAAAGAGCCAGTAACCAATGTTTGATAGAATAGGAGATAGAGAGAGAGTTTACATGGTGATTCTCTCTTCCAGTTCTCCCCTGGGGCTGAATATACACTGGGAGACTTTAAGGGGGTGTCACCCCGAAACTGGGTGACCTGGATGGTCATGCTGCCCCACAGGAATCTGGGGCAAGGCTTCCCTATAAGAGGAGGTATGTGGTACCTCAATTCAATCCTGAATAAGGATGGGGTTCACACAAACTTACCCCCATCAGTTAAATTCACAGCATGTTGTCCAGCTTCAAGATGGAGGCAGCCAGACCAAGCTGTGGTTCCTCTCTCCCTTGTTGTCTCTCAGGCACTCTGGAAGACTATCTGACTGATGAAGGGCTTTTATTATTCACAATTCAGGGATTGGGGAAAGGGGTGAAGGGCAGAGGGATTTTGGGGTGCCCTCTTCACTATTGCTATGGGGTCCTTCACTTGGGTGAGAACCCTAGTCATTCCCACACCTAAGCTCCTCCCCTTGCTCCTTCTCCTTCTGTTTCTCTGTTTCTGTCCTTTCCTATAATTGTAAGGTTTGACTGAAAAAGGGTCTCTCTGCAAGGTTGCGAATGGGTGAAGGAGACTAAGCAATCGTTCCCAAAATGGAGTCCAAACTTAGCTGGCTCAATCATTGCAGTCTTGAAGGGTGAGATACAATGCAATGGCTTTGACTAGGGAATCATGGTTTCAATTTCCAAAGAAAGACCCTTCGGAAGCCCTCAGGACTGGATCAAAAATGGGATGTTTACCTCCTCCCTCTCTCAGTTCTACCCTCCCCCCCCCCACCTCTCTTCTCCTCTTCCTCCTCTGAGAAACTCCCAGAATTCTCTCTGGTCTCAACTGTCAGCAACTCTCAGCACTCTGCCTTCTCTCTGGCTCCTTTGGTCCCATCCCCCTTGCACAAATCCCATCCTTACATTAATAAAGTAGGGTGTAAATGTTTAAGATTGGGTATTATTAGGAGGCTTATCAAGCAAGGGTGGAGACTTCTAAAAGGAATCGGGAAGCAGGAAGTGGCTCTCTCTCCTGGGATGGACTCCATGTTGGCTGAGTGCAAGTTGCTGCTGACCAATTGACTCAGTGGAAGACCTCAGGGAAACTGAAGGAAGGATCATCTGCCTGTGGGAAGTTAGGTCGAGAATGTCAAACCTGACCTGGGCTGCTGGCCATCTCAGGCTGCTTTAACTTCCTAACCTTACCCATCTCAAGGATTACTGGCTGAGGACCTGGGAAAGCTGTATCATTGCTGGATTTGGACAGGACTCAGCAGTGAGGATCCCACTTTCATCCCTGATAGTCCAGCTGTGCCTTGATATAGCCTTTAGCTTAGTGTAGATAAGTTCTTTCCCTGACCCAGAGACTTGTCCATAGGTTGTTAGAATAGACATCCCTTTCCCTTCCTTCAAAACCAAAGTTTATCTAATTAAACCTGTTTACTTACCTAATCCCTGTGTTAAATTGTGTGTCAATTGGATCTTAACTGTCATTCCCTCCAACTGCTAAACCTATTCTTGATTTGTGTTTCCCTAACTTGTAGGTTATTCCCAGTCTATTGCCCTTTCCTGTCAGTCCTTCTTCTCCCCTTTTCCCTGAACCTAGTAATATTAAAGTAACCCATTAGAGTTTCCCCATAAAACCTCCAAAAGCCAAGTCACCAGGAGAAGCTCCTCAGACAGGAAGTTCAAGACTATTTATAGTCCTTTTTCCACATCACTTCCTGACCCTTCTTCTACTTTATGGGAACCAACTGCAGTCTTTCAGTTTGATTAGCACTGTCCAGGTGGTGGTCCATGGCCTCTGGAGTTGTCACTCACTTTAGTAAGTAAAGGGAATTCCCTTACTTAGTGTTAAGTAGGGGTATTTAAGTTTTTGGTTGATTAATTTAATAATTGCTGGTTGATAGACAAAGATAATTTGATTCACTCTTCATGTACCTATGATGTGACAGGTACTTACCAAATATTAACTTGTTTTATTTTCACAACAACCCTTGGAGGCAGATACATTTTACATTTGAGAAAACTGAGATAGATAGAATTGATTTGCTAAGGCTTACAAAACTAGTAAGTATCTGAAGCTAGATTTGAATGAAGATCTTTCCTCTCTCCAGTGAACCAAACTGTCTCTAAATAGAAGGCAGAAAAAGAGAAAAGAATGGTCAGTAATGCAGTGAAGTAATCTAGTGAAGTATCAATATATCCCCTCTGAAGTACTTTCAATTCCAAGTTTCTATGATTCTGCAGTTGTCACCTGGAAAGCATTTAAACCAGTAGCAGAATGGAATGCTATAAAAGGAAACTTAAAGAACACTATAGGAACTCCTTTGATTATAATAACTCTAGAAGTCCATTGAACAGAAAAAATTGACATTTGATAAGAGTGGAGCCAAACTTTAAGGTTAGAATCAAAACTATCTGGGTCATATAGAAAAAGCAGCTCTTTGGACTATGCTCAATAAAACTTAATTAGATAAGAGAGTTGGGTAAATGAGAAGTTTGTCACTTAATTAGCATTTCAACAAATGATTTAACTTTTTAAAAAATCTCTCAATTGCATGTAGAAGTAAATGGCAACTGAATGAAAAGAAAGATCACAGTTTAAGGACATTAAGAGTCATCTACTTTCAATCCCTAATTAATGGGTGAATACTTTCAATAGCATGCCTGACAAGTAGTTATCTAGCCTTAGCTTGAGTATCTCCAGGAATAAGGGGCTCACTACTTGGAAAGGAAATCAGTTCCATTTTTGCAATTTTTAATTATTCAGTTCTTTTTCATATTCAGACTAATCCTGTGCCCATGTACCTGACAGTCATTATGATCAGTTTTCTCTTCTGAAACAATAATTTTTTTAAAATAAATCATAGGCAGAAGAGTAGATCAAAACTACTTTAGGAACTATCTTATCCAAACTTCTTTTTTTGTTGGTGAAGAAATTAAGGCACAGAGAGTTACACAAAGTAGCAGGGCTAAGAAAGTAGCTGAATTGGGCTTTGATACAATGTCTTCTGAGCCCAAAGCTTTTATCTGTACAACAATGACAATATTCTTTTCCATGTCACAGCATAAATAAATGAATGAATGAATAAATAAAATAAATGAATGAATAAATAAAATAAAATCATTAACTGTTTACCTTAGGATAATGCATAATATGAAACATTGAGATGGCTGTAAATTTGGGCATTTGACAATAAAAAAATACAAGAATTCTCCATGTTAACTTGTAGACATTTGTTCATACCATGAAATAAAATTATTTGTGCAACGTGAAAAAAATCCACATCTTGAGAACAAAGAATGTTAGATCTAGGAGTGATCATAGACTATTTTCCTAAGTATTAATTATTTCATAAGAAAATTCTAGAGGTTTTAGAAAAAAATTAAGCTAAACTCATTAATTCATAGTTTATGAATTATATCCTCTTCTATCTTTTGGAAACAGGAAAATATTTGCCCTTGTTTCAGTCTGACAATAATTTTCCTTTCTCCATAATCTTTCAAAGATCACCCATCAAGAGTAATTTCACACCTGGCAAGAAGGAAATTAAAACATTTATTAAAAGGGTTGTTTGTCCAATTATATGCCAAAATCTTTGGTTATCTAAATAAAAAAGATGAATATTTGAAGAAATATAAAATGTCCAGATTAAGAAAAGAAGTAGAATGTTTAAACAATCCCATTTCAGAAAAAGAAATTGAACAAGCTATCAATGAATTCTTTAAGAAAAAATCCCCTGGACCATGTAGTTTCATAAGTGAATTCTATGAAACATTTAAAGAACAATTAATTCTGATATTATATAAAGTATTTAGAAAAATAGTTGAGGAAGGAACTCTACTAAATATCTTTTATAACACAAATATGGCATAGATACCTAAGCCAGGAAGAGAAAAAAGAGAAAGAAAACTATCAACCAATCTCCCTAATGAATATTAAATAAAATACTAGCAAGGACATTACAGCAATATATCACAAAAATCATACACTGTGACCAGGTGGGTTTAATACCAGGAATGCAGGGATTGTTCAATATTAGGAAAACTATAAGAATAATTGACTATATCAATAACAAAACCAACAGAAATCATATGATTATTTCAATAGATGCAGAAAAAGATTTTTACAAAATTAAACACTTAATCCTATCCAAAAGCACTACAAAAACTGGAATAAATGGAAATTTCTTTAAAATGACAAATAGTATCTCTCTAAAAGTATTAGCCAATATCATCTGCAATGGGGGAAAACTAGAAGCTTTGCCAAAAGATCAGGAGTGAAGCAAAGTTGCCCATTATCAATACTATTAATCAATATTCAACTAGAAAGCCTAACTATAGCAAAATGAGAAAAAGAAATTTAAGGAATTTAGAATAGGCATTGAGGAAATAAAGTTATTATTCTTTGCAGATGATATGATTGATAGTATATTTAAAGAATCAAATCACTTATCAAACAACTAACAACTTTAGCAAAATAGGATATAAAATAAATTCATATAAATAATCAGCATTTTAATGAAATTATTGATTGTTTCTGCAATTTGTTCCTTTACCCACTCATTCTTTATGATTACATCATTTATTTTCCAATAATATTTTAATCCATGCTAAAAAAAAGAAAGAGAAAGAGAAATATCATTTAAAATAACTTCAAAATTTAAAATACCTGGGTGTCTATCTTCAAGAAAAACCCTGTGACTATGTGGTTATAATTACAAAACACTTTTTACACAAAGTCAGATCTAAATAATTGAAAAAAAATTAATCACTAATGGGTAGATCGAGCCAATATAATAAAAAGGACAATTCTACCTAATCTCCTAAATTAATCTGCCTATTTAGTGCCACAAAAATAAAACTGCCAAAAATTATTTCTTAGAGATAGGAAAATAATAAAATTCATCTGGAAGAACAAAAGGCCAAGAACATCAAGGTAATTAACAAAAAAATATATGAAGGAAGGCGACTTATTTGTGCCATATCTCAAACTATATTTTAAATGAGCAACCATCAAAGCAATCTGGTACAGGCCAAGAAATAAAGTAGTGAATCAATAGGATAGATTAGGCCAATGACGGCAAACCTTTTAGAGACAGAGTGCCAGGCCCTGCCCCAACCTCACTCCCCAGACCAAGTTCCATGCCCGCCCTCCCAGATGACTTGCTCCTTCCCCCACTATGTGCTGAGTGTGCCCCACTCCCCTTCCTTATTCCTCACAAGGGAGGGAGAAAATGCTCCCATTGGGCTACTGAGCATAGGGGAGAGTGAAGCGAGGAATGTCCTCAGCAAGTTTAGAGAGGAGGAGGGGTGTGGCTTGAGTGCTCTGCTCCCCTCTTCTTCTGTTGCCTGTGAGACACCCACTTTATCAGCCCCATTGGAATCTTGGGCAGAGAGGCAGATGAAGTGAAAAAATATCATCAGGCATGGAGGAGAGGGGGAGGGGACGGCTCTGCCCGAATGCCTCTGCCTTTCTATTAATCAACTCTGGAGGAGGAAGTGTGGCCACATGCCCACAGAGATGCTCTTGGGCACCCGTGCCATAGGTTCACCATCACTGGATTAGGCACTCAACATACAGTAGTAAATGACCACAAAAATCTAGTGTTGGACAAACCCAACACTCCAACCCAACTTTTGAAAAAGAACTCACTATTTGAAAAAACTGCCGAGGAAAGTGGAAAACAGTATGGGAGAAAACAGGCAGAGACCAATACCTTATGCCATATACTTAGGTAAAGGCAAAATGGATTTGGAGTGGAATGGAGCCAAACTTTAAAATTAGAGCAAAAATATCTAGGTCATAGGGAAGAAAGACTTGTAAATAAACGATGGATACCATAAAAAATTAGGGGAGGGGGCAGCTGGGTAGCTCAGTGGAGTGAGAGTCAGGCCTAGAGACAGGAGGTCCTAGGTTCAAACCTGGCCTCAGCCACTTCCCAGCTGTGTGACCCTGGGCAAGTCACTTGACCCCCATTGCCTACCCTTACCACTCTTCCACTTATGAGACAATACACCGAAGTACAAGGGTTTAAAAAAAATTAGGGGAGCACAAATGAGTTTACTTGTCAAAATTATGGATGAAGGAATTGATGTCCACAAGACATAGAGAACATTATGAGATATAAAATAGATAACTTTGACTATGTGAAATTAAAAAAGGTTTTGCACAAATGAAACAAATGCAACCAATTTTAGAAGACAAACAACAAACTGGGGTAAAATCTTTATAGCATGTGTCTTTGACAGAGGGTTCATTTTTCAAATGCCTAAAGAATGGAGTCAAATTTATAAGAATTCAAAACATTCACCAATTGAGAAATTGTCAAGGGATATGAACAGGCAATTCTTAGTTAAGTAAATTAAAACTATATTTAGTCATATGAAAATAATACTCCAAATCATTATTAATTAGAGAAATGCAAATTAAAACAACCTTGATATGCCACTTCACACCTATCAGACTGAATAATATGACAAAAACGGAAAATAACAGATGCTGAAGAGAATGAGAGGGAAATTGGGTCCCTAATAGACTGATGGTGGAGCTGTTTACTGGATACAACTGTTCTGGAGAATAATTTGGAAACTAAATGTACATGCCCTTTGGCAGAGCATACCACTACTCAGTGTATCCCAAAGAGATCAAAGATAGAGGGAATGGACTTAATGTCTACAAAAGTATTAATAGCAACTTTTGGAAATATGTATTAAATGATAACACTTGCACAACCTATATCATAATATTTGATGTCTTGGGGAGTTGAGAAAATGGAAGGGAGAGAAGAACATGGATCGCAAAATGTCAGAAAATGATTGTTGAAAACTGTATTGGCATGTAATCTGGAAAAATATTTTTTAAAAAAGATTACCTACAGCAGCTCAACAATCCTAGCCATCAGTTATTTCAGTACCCAAGAAAGAGCATATTTTGGACATGATGGCATAAATTTGTCAAAGGCAGCTAGGAGAACTTTTAATATCTCTTCACTTACCTTTGATTTAAATGTCCTGATAATGATTTTTGTTCTCACTCCCAACTCTGAAGATTATTCTTCTTGGCAAGGAAAAGAGTAACACGGTAAGAATCGAGTAGTTCTTCTTCCTTTGTGTTATCTTTTATCATCATCCAGTTTACCCTGAGCAGTGGCCCTTTCATCTTGTTGATCTTTTTCCTTCCTCCCAATATAGCTTTAAAAAAGTTTTTTTTGTTGTTGTTCTTAGAATTCATTGCCAACCTCAGCTCATTCTGACTTTGTATACCTAATACTTCTACAAGATTAGGATATTCTTTTAAATTCAGCTTTTACCAATCTTTATTTCCATCTTTTTCATATATTTTTATATTGAATTTTATCAATTATCTCACTCTGCAGTCATATTAATCTGATTATATCATTTTCCTTTTTATTCCTCTTTGGAATTAAAACTAGCGGAGAAAAACTATCAGTATATAGGAGAATTCCCAAATGAAGAAATTCTATATGCATGTTGGCAAACCTATGACATGTGTGCCAGAGTGGGCTGCTCCCTTCCCGCTCTCCATGTATACCTGAGAATATTTCTCACATCAGCCAACTCTGTGTCCAGCAGCCCAAAAGAAGCATTTTCTCTTCCCTGTCTGAAGTGAGGCAGGGAGCTCACATGCTGTGTTAGGTTTGCCTTTTGGGCACTCTGTCTCCAAAAGGTTGACCATCACTGATCTATACCAAATCATATGAGTACCTTCTCTGAAACTAATCTTTCAGTGGCTATGTGACTTGCCTAGGGTCACATAGCCACTATGTGTCAAAGATGAGAGTCCCAATAATTCCAGGGGATTCCTTGTTGCAAGGTCTCTTCTATATTGTGCCATTCTATCTCTTTTGTGATTGAAATTCTAATAATTGATGGTAAAAAGCATAAATGCCAGAGGAAATCACAAAGGAAAGAGGTCAATGAGGGATATAATTGACACAGAAGACTGACTAAAGAAGTCACAAAGGATTTAAAAGATGAGTAGGATTTGTATAAGGAAAGAATGAGAGAGAGAGAGGGCATTCCATTATGACGGAATGGGTAGAGCAAAAATCAAGGATAATTTGAGGATATAGAATAAAAGAGACATGGAATAACAGATTTAGGACATGTTAGGACTAAAGAGATAATAAACTATAAACACCTTATTTTAGATATGAGGAAAATTATGCTAGAGACATTTTAATTGTCAAAGGTAAGATTTTAACTCTATTCTTCTGACTTTGAATTCTGTGCTTTTTCCACTCCAATACATGACCTTTTAAATTGAAATCCTGAGCCTTATAGATGTTAGTTGGGGATCAGAAAGTCATACGCTTGCTGCTTAGATAGATTGATGCAATCTTACTGTCCCTTTCCTTGAAACTTCATTCTTGGATTGAAAAATATTTAGATTTTTTTTAACTACTCAGAAGTTTCTTAGATTTCCAAATACATGAGAGGTATCCTGATGAGGCACAAGGAATACAGCTTTGAATTTGAAGTTAGGAGAAGTAAGTTTGAATCTTAACTCAGACACTAACCAGATGAATGATTTTGGGGATGTAATCTAACCACTGAATTCCTTAGTTTCCTTATTTGTAAAATAGAGATATTAGTAGAACCTATTCACAGGATTATTAGGATCAAATGAGATATGTATAAATCACTTTGCAAATTACAAAGCATTATATAAATGCTAGTAATTATAATTGAAACAGAGACTACTCTGGCCTTGACTGTCTGAAGGACAGATATGTCACATTTTACTTCTCTTTCAGGATTCTATGGCACATTAAGGATATGTAATATGTCTAATCTCTCTGCCATTGACTCCAGCCCCTAATGATTTATGTTCAGTTAGGAGGAGGAACTCCAGTTCCACCAAACCATTTAACAGTCATATTAGCTTTGAGAAAGGAATATTCCCTTGAAAGGAATAAAAAGAATAAATAGACAATCATCCCTACAACATGAAGAAAGGCATAATCCTTTTTTACCCCTATTTGGTCTCTGGAAGGGGAGAGGAATTAGGTTCCTGTTTTAAAACTCAGTTCATGTAGCATTAGTCCAAGTCCAAAAAATACTGAGATAGATCCTGGGACCCTAACTTCTGAAGAATTTCTTTCACTATTGGCAGCAACATAGATTTGATTCCTGCCTCCAATGTATTAAACTCCTACATATGGGAACTCTATCACTTTTACCTAGAAATGAAAAATGACAAACAAATGAGACAAAAACCACAACTGTGATTCTCAAGGTCCATCAAGCCTAAAATGGAGAGAAAGGGAGGTAGACCTCCTCAGCTCATTTTATGATGTTGGTGCTTTGGATAAGCAGGACCTTCTCCCACCTGCAAAGAATATCAGAAAGAAAGAGATTATCTCACACTGACAGTTGTAGAGACAGAGCCTGTTCTAGCTACACATTCAGTGGGAAAGAGGTTGCCCCTACTAATATGGTAGATGAATTCAGACACAATCCTTTGTCCTCTCCCAGATTGGTGTCTCCATCTTTGATTTGAACATTTGCTACAGTCAGGTTCCATTATTATTAACATAAAATAATGAAGGCTCAAATTGGAATTCTCATCTTGGCTCTCATTTATAATTCTGTAACCAATCATAAATCATTCCACATCTCCTAGTCTTTATTTCCTTATATTTAAAATAGAGGCAATAATCATAGAACTACCTACCTCTCACCACAGTTGTGGAGAAAGCACTTTGCAAGTTTTAAAATGATTGAGGATTTTAAGTTATTATTATTGGTTTTCTGTAATTATCTTTCCTTAATTTGTCAAACATAGTCATTAATTTGCACAAAATTGAATTCATAAATGTGTTGCTATAATTTATATTCGAACCATTGAAACATATGTCTACAAGAACTATCATTTTAAGTAAGGCCTTTGTGATTCTTTGTTTCAATGTAAGAAGGGGGTGTTGATGTTAGATGGGGTGTGCTTTGATCACCCCCACCTGACTGGAACACGTGGGCCTCAATTATACACTCCTCTCTCCTACTGGGAAGACCTTTGCAGGTGTAATTCGTGAGGGGGTTCCCCAAAATGTAAGGGTTGTAGTGGAGATGATAGAGGAAGCTGTTAGGAATCGTTTGAACCAAAAATGGACTTTGTCCATTACCCAGAGTCACTGATATGCACTGAAGACTCCCCATTCCCCCCAACATTTTCCTTCCAAGATGGAGTAAAGTGTTCTTTTCCTCCCTTCAGCCACCTACCAAGCCATCCTCTTTAAAGTCACTGCACCCCATCTCTGACTAATATAACTAACAGGGATTTATTTGTGGATAAGGAAATTCAGGGATTAAGGGAATGATTGGGGGTTCAGGATAGTAGATAAGGGAACAAGCTTCTCTATTAAAAGTGAGCTTCTCAATTGAGTGAGTAGTACTGGATTTCTTCTGTTTCTTATATCACAGTAACCGTCCCAAACTCCAGCAAACTCCTATCCAATAAACTAATATCTAAACTGAAGGAGTAACAGGGTTAACAGATTAAGCAGATTCTGAAAGGCCCTCTGAACCCACCCCCCCTGGAGTCCAGGCTCTTTAGCCCAAATGCCCAAATATAGCCCGAATATCGTAACTGCTATATTTATATCTTCTGAGATGGTAAAGGATGTTAGTAGATCCATTGAGTTGATGGCTAATTTTAGCAGGTGTGATTCTCAAGAAAATCCTCTATTTTGGGGGTTTAGGAACACTAGGTTCTCAATCCTCACCACTGTAATAGGCAACTTCTGGGAAGAAGATGGAGACCAACTTGAGTGACAGATCGTCAGTTATAGAATTTAGAATTTACCCAGACGGCATGCGCCAAGGGCAAAAGACAGTAGCTACTACCACTATAAAAACCCAGGGGCAGAACCCTTCAGGGTCTCAGTTTTGAGAAGGATCGGGTCCTGGGTGGTGTGGGTGGGTAGGCCTGTAGACCTGCACTCCAGCATCTGTACCTTATTGCCTCAAGTAATCAATTCACCTATTGCTGATTAGGGCTGAGAGATATACATCAAACATCTATCAAGAAGATCATAAGCCCTCCTTTCACCTGGTCTAGGCTACAGCCGGGCTTGACCAGGGTCTGTGAGGGAGAAGAACCTCTTCAGCAAGCTGCCACTTGCTAGTGATTGATTAGTTTACCCCAGCTCCCGTTAGATTAGCATAGTCATCCCCAGCACCACTTTCCTTATCCTGAATCCTACCCCTGTGAGTTTAGCAGTATTAAAACCTTAAAAAAAGTTAAGTGAAGACTGGTGTCATCCTAAAGGACAACCTAATAGATACCTCTAAGGGGGAAGGAAACAGTTGTGTAAATTGCAGTCAACCATGTTAATCCAACCTTATCAATTACTATCCTTATCATAAACCTTATTCCATCAACTTAATCCCAAGCCAAGTAACCAGAGGTGCTTTGTGGATAAATATACAGCTTATCACTTATTCACTTTGGCTTGGGTACTGTTTGTGAGATCAAGTGTTTAGCTGATCTGAACATTTATAAGCCCAGGTAGTTACCAGCAATACCTTGGTGGCCATTCAGGCATCCCTCTTCTCACTCAGCTTAGATCCATTTACCATCTAGGATATTGGGCCACCTTCACCAGGCCCATACTATAGAAGCACCATACCACCCTGTATAACACCAACCACCACCATGTCCCAACCAAGATCCAGTGAGTAATGACAGCTAGGAAATCTTCCACAGAATTCTCCTCCTCGCTCTGGCTCCCCCAATGGTTCTTTCCTCAAGATTCTTCCTGGGCTTCTTCTGAATTCCACTTCAGAGGTGCATGCTTTGCTTGAGTTCTTTTCATTAATCCAATCAGTCTGTTACACTAGTGAATAATGGACTAGAGGGGAGAGTAAGATGTTATTTTCTCCATCTCTCCATTGTTCAAGAGGAACTCTTTAAAGGCATTTGAAAATTTGGGCAATGTGGAAGTAAGAGCCCTGCAAGTATAGCCAGAAGACCCATATGTGAATCTAGACTAATGTTTTTAAGTCATTGGGCTGTAACTGTATAAGAGCTAGAGGATTTTGATTAACTTTATTTATGCTGGGATTTATTCTCTCTTTGCTGAAGCAGAGGATTTAAGACTTTATTCACTGGCCTGAATGATAATTTCATCTTTTAGAGGTGAAGGAACTGATTAAAGAAATATATATTTTGAACCAATTCTTAAAAATGAGGACAGAATGGTGCTTAGGTAGGATAAAAGGGAACCTCAAGGGAAAAATGATCCACATTTTAGACTTTGCAATAGAGAATGAAAGAAATCATGGGTATGGTCTGAAAAAATATCTTCTATTTTAGAAGAACAAATTTCCAAGGATTCAGAGGAAGGATCAACAGGATTTCATTAGCTAAAACTCTGCAATAGGATGGATAGGACATTTTCAATAATTTAATTCTAAAGACACAAAGAAGCAATTATAATGAAGAAGGTAAAGGAGAGACTTCTAAAGAGACTAATGTAGAGACACAGAGTCCTCATCAATCAGCTTAAGAGTATTAAAAGTATAAAAAGAAGATGGAAGCATGGACAGTTAAGAAAAGAAAAATATAACAATTTTCAAGGTGCTAAAGAAATGGTGCAAGCAGTGTCCAAAGGGATATGAAGCTAACAAGGAAAGTTAAAGAAAGAAAAACTCGTATTTTTAAAAATAAAGTTATATTGGGTTAGGATCAATCAAGAGGAGGATCAAACAAAACTATGATCACTGCTTGTGGAATAAGGGGTGGTGATAATAGTTGATTGGGAGAAGATAGAGCTATTCTACTTCTTCTACCTGTGTCAAGGAGAATTATCTTTGGAATAGAATGGAAAGAAAAGAAATGGATACAAGGGAGTAGAAAACCAAGATAAATAAGGAAATAATAAAAGAGTACCTAGCCATACTCATTGAGTTGAAACCACCAGGCCCAAATGAACTACATTATAACATACTGGGAGAAATGGAGGCTATGATTTTGGAGGCACAGTCAGTGATCTTTGAAAGACTGAGAAGAATTTGAGAGGTATTTCAGGCCTAGAAAGGAAAAATATGTCATTAGAAAAAAATAAGGATGTATATAGGTAGAGATAAATTGATTGAACAGTAGACCAAGGAGTTTACAGCTTTCTTGGCAAAAACTGGGGATATATTTTCATTGATGTCTTTTATTTTTCTGCAATCTTATTTTCCAGATGTATCTCTCCCATGTCTTACAATGGAATCATCCATTGAAACAAAGAATAAAATGAAAGAGGAAAAAACCAGTTCTACAAACCATCTAGCACATCAACTGAGTTTGATAATTTGTTCAATGTCAGCATCTGATGTCCCACTTCTACAATGAAGGGAGAATGGCTCATATCTACAAAAACAAGATTGGTCAGTATAATTAGTCAGTTTTCCTTTTTGAATCATCTAGTCAGAGAAACAATGATTGTTAAAAACCAGCATGGGCTTATCAAGGTCAAGTCATACTGGACTAATTTAATTTCCTTTCTTGATCAGGGGAATTCTACAAATATAATAAACCTCAATTTCAGTAAGGAATTTGACATATTTTTCATTATATCCTTGTGGGGAAAGGTGGAGAGATGTGAGCTGCACAATAATGCTGTTAGTTTGATTCAAAACTGATTGAATGACCTGGACCAAAGAGAAGAGATGAATAGATTGATTTCAATGAGTAGTGAGATATTGAATGGAGTGTCCCAGGGAGCTGGCATTGGCTCTATGTGGTTCAACATTTCCATCGATGATTCGGATAAAGACAAAAAGGTTTTTGAAATTTGCAAATGACTTGAAGTTTGGTGGAATAGCTAACATACTGAATCACAAATTTAGAATGCATAAAGATTATGACAGGCCTGAATAATGGACCAAATTGAATTAGATGAAATTCAATGTAGGTAAACATAAAGTTTTCAAGTTTTATTCTTAGATTCTCAATATCAGCTTCACAAGAAAGGATAGGGTTTATACCTAGATAAGAGTTTCTATGGGTGTCTTGGAGTTTTAGTAGACCTCAAGGTCACTATGAGAAATAGATGTGACACAGGAGACAAAAAAGCAAATATTTTTCTAGGCTGAATTAATAGAGTTATTACCCAAAATGAAAGAAGTAGTGATTCCATATTTCACCATAATCCATACTGATCAGGCCAAATCTGTGGTATTGTTTTCTGTTTGGAGAGTCACATTTTAGAAAAAATTTAAATAAATAGGAGTATGTCCATGAGATGGTAGACAGAATGATGAGTGGACTGGAGAAAAGTCATACAGACATCTTTTGAAGTAAGTTTTCTGGAAAAGAGATTCAGGAGAGCAAAACAGCTGTCTTCAAGTTTTTAAGGAGCTACTACAAAGAAGAGAAAAAGATAAATTTTACTTGATCCCTACAGCATAAAGAGAATTAATTGATATAGGTTCAAAATATTTAAGTTTAACATAAGGGAAAAAATTCCTAGTAGAAGTATCCTAAAATGGAATGAGCTAGCTTTGGAATTAATATTTTTCCCCTTTTTGAAAGTCTTCATGGAAAGTGAAAAGGCAAATTTAGGAATATTACTCAAAACTTCCCAACAATTAATAATGGTAATACGTTGGAATTGATTGCCACAGAAAGCAATATATTTTCCCACAGTTGATGACCTCAAGGAAAAATGTAGAAGGTGTCTGAGGCTCTTTCTAACTCCTGAGAACCAGTAATATTGTGAAAATGGGCTTGATTTTGGTTAGTTTGATGTAAGTAGATTATATTATATTTCCTGGTATATGAATGCCTACTTTATCTCATGTATGTGTGTTTGCTTATTTTTCTTAATGATCATTGTTCCTTCTTCACAATTCCACTGGGTTTTACATGTATCATTGATTAAGACCTAATTCCATATTATTGATAGTTGGACAGGAGTTATCGTTTAGTGTCTACATCCCCAAAATTACCCCCATCAGCCCATGTGTTCAAGCAGTTGTTTTTCTTCTGTGTTTCTCCTCCCACAGTTCTTCCTCTGAATGTGGCTAGTTTTCTTTCTCATAAGTCCCTCAGCCTTGCTCTGGATCCTTACATTGCTGCTGGTAGAGAAGTCCATTATGTTCGATTGTACCACAGTGTATCCATCTCTGTGTACAGTGTTCTCCTGTATCTGCTCCTTTCACTCTGCATCAATTCCTGGAGGTCATTCCGGTTCACATGGAATTCCTCCAGTTCATTATTCCTTTGAGCACAATAGTATTCCATCACCAAAAGATACCACAATTCATTCAGCCATTCCCCAATGAAAGGACATTCTCTCATTTTCCAATCTTTTGCCACCACAAAGAGCACGGCTATAAATATTTTTGTACAAGTCTTTTTCCTTATTATCTCTTTGGGATATAATCCCAGAAGTGCTATGGCTGGATCAAAAGCCCTTTGAGCATAGTTCCAAATTGCCATCCATAAAGGTTGGATCAGTTCACAACTCCACCAGCAGTGCATTAATGTCCCAATTTTGCCACATCCCCTCCAACATTCATTATTCTCCATTGTTATCATTTTAGCCAATCTGATAAGTGTGAGGTGATACCTCAGAGTTGTTTTGATTTACATTTCTCTAATTATGAGAGATTTAGAACACTTTCTCATATGTTTATTGATAGTTTTGATTTCTTTATCTGAGAATTGGCTATTCATGTCGCTTGCCCATTTATCAACTGGGAGATGGCTTGATTTTTTTGTACAATTGATTTAGCTCCTTGTATTTTTTGAGTAATTAGACCTTTATCTGAGTTTTTTGTTACAAAGATTTTCCCCCAATTTGTTGTTTCCCTTCTAATTTTGGTAGCCTTGGTTTTGTCTGTAGAAATACTTTTTAGTTTAACATAGTCAAAATTGTTTATTTTACATTTTGTGATTTTTTTCTAACTCTTGCTTAGTTTTAAAATCTTTCCCTTCCCATACATCTGACAAATATACAATTCTGTGCTCACCCAATTTACCTATAGTTTCCTTCTTTATATTCAAGTCATTCACCCCTTCTAAGTTTATCTTGGTATAGGTGTGAGATGTTGATCTAGGCCCAATCTCTCCAATATTGTTTTCCAATTTTCCAAGCAGTTTTTGTCAAATAGTGGTTTTTTGTCCCCAAAGCTGGGTTCTTTGGGTTCATTTTTGCTGAGGTCCCTTACCCCTAGTCTGTTCCACTGATCCTCCTTTTTGTCTCTTCACCAGTACCATGTTGTTTGGATGATGACTGCTTGGTAGTTCAGTTTAAGATCTGGTACTGCTAAGCCACCTTTCTTCATATTGTTTTTCATCATTTCCCTTGATATTCTTGGTCTTTTGTTCTTCCAAATGAACTTTGTTATAGTTTTTTCTAATTCAATAAAAAAGTTTTTTGGTAGTTTGATAAGTATAGCACTAAAGTTAGCTCATACTACCCATGAGCACTCAATGTTTTTCCAATTGTTTACATCTAGTTTTAATTGGGTGGAAAGGGTTTTGTAGTTGTGTTTGTATAATTCCTGTGTTTGTCTTGGCAGAAGATTCCTAAGTATTTTATATTGTCTAGGGTTATTTTAAATGGAATTTCTCTTTCTAACTCTTCCTTCTACAATATGTTGGAAATATATAGAAATGCTGACGATTTATGTGTGTTTATTTTGTATCCTGCAACTTTTATAAAGTTGTTAATTATTTCCAGTAACTTTTTAGTTGATTCTCTAGGATTTTTTAATTTTTTTAAACCCTTAACTTCTGTGTATTGGCTCCTTGGTGGAAGAGTGGTAAGAGTGGCCAATGGGGGTCAAGCAACTTGCCCAGGGTCACACACCTGGGAAGTGTCTGAGGCCAGATTTGAACCTAGGACCTTCAGTCTCAAAGCCTGACTCTCAATCCACTGAGCTACCCAGCTGCCCCTTCTAGGATTTTTTAAGTAGACCATCATATCATCTGCAAAGAGTGATAGCTTAGTCTCCTCCTTGCCTATTTTAATATATTCAGTTTCTTTTCTTCTCTAATTGCTACTGTTAGTGTTTCCAATACAATCTTAAATAATAGAAGTGACAATGGGCATCCTTGTTTCACTCCTGATCTTATTGGGAATGCTTCTAATTTATCCCTATTGCAGATGATGTTTGTCGATGTTTTAAATATATACCATTTATTATTTTTAGAAAAGGCCCTTCTATTCCTAAATTTTCTAGTGTTTTCGGTAGGAATGGGTATTGTATATTGTCAAAAGCTTTTTCAGCATCTATTGAGATAATCATGTAGTTTTCGTTGGTTTGCTTGTTGATATGGTCAATTATGTGGATAGTTTTCCTAAGGCTTATCCATCCTTGCATTACTCGTATAAATCCCACCTGATCATAATGAATAACCCTTGTGATCACTTCTGGAGTCTTTTTGCTAGTATTCTCTTTAAGATTTTTGCATCTATGTTCATTAGGGAGATTGGTCTGTAGTTTTCTTTCTCTCTTTTTGACCTACCTGGCTTTGGGATCAGTACCATACTTGTGTTATAGAATGAGTTTGATAGAAGTCCTTCTTTGCTTATTGTGTCAAATAGTTTGTATGGTATTGGAATTAGTTGTTCTTTGAAGGTTTGATAAAATTCACTTGTGAATCCATCTGGTCCTGGGGATTTTCGCTTAGGGAATTCTTTGATGGCTTGTTCAATTTCTTTTTCTGATATGGGATTATATAAGTATTCTATTTCTTCTGTTATTAATCTAGGCCATTTATATCTTTGTAAATATTCATCCATATCACCTAGATTGCTATATTTATTGCCATATAATTGAGAAAAATATTTTTTAATGATTGTCTTGATTTCCTCTTCATTAGAGGTGAGGTCTCCCTTTTCATTTTTGATACTAGTAATTTGGTTTTCTTCTTTCTTTTTAAATTAGATTGACTAGTACTTTGCCAATTTTATTTATTTTTTCAAAGTACCATCTTCTAGTCTTATTTATTAATTCAATAGTTCTTTTACTTTCAATTTTATTAATTTCTCCTTTGATTTTTATAATCTCTAATTTAATTTTTACTGGAGATTTTTAATTTGTTCCCTTTCTAGTTTTTTTGATTTGCATGCCCAGTTCATTGATCTTTGCCATCTCTAATTTGTTATTATAAGCACTCAATGATAAAAATTTCCCTCTGAGTACTGCTTTAGCTGCATCCCACAGATTTTGGTAGGATGTCTCATCATTGTCAATCACTTCAATGAAATTATTAATTATTTCTATGATTTCTTCATTAACTATCTGATTTTGGAGAATCACATTATTTAATTTCCAATGAGTTTCTGATTTGCCTCTCCATGTTCCCTTACTGATTATTTTTATTGCATTATGATCTGAAAAGGATATATTTATTATTTCTGCTCTTTTGCATTTGTTTTCCATGTTTCTAGGTGTATGGTCAATCTTTGTGAGTGTACCATTTGCAGCTGAAAAGAAGGTGTATTCCTTTTAGTCCCTATTTGGTTTTTTCCACATATCTATTAACTCTAATTTTTCTAGGATTTCATTCACCTTTCTTATCTCTTTCTTATTTATTTTTTTTGGTTTGTTTATATAGATCTGATAGAGGAATATTTAGATCTCCCACTAGTATGGTTTCACTATCTATTTCCTCCTTGAGCTCTGCCAGTTTCTCTTTTAGAAATTTGGATGCTATACCATTTGGCACATACACGTTGAGAATGTTATTTCCTCATTATCTATACTGCCTTTAACAGGATGTAATTACCTTCCCTGTCTCTTTTAATAAGATCTATTTTTACTTTGGCTTTATTAAAAATCATGATTGCCACTCCTGCCTTCTTTTTCTCAGTTGAAACCCAAAAGATTTTACTCCAGCCATTAACCTTAACCCTGCATGTGTCCACCTGCCTCCTGTGTGTTTCTTGTAGACAACATATGGTAGGATTTTATTTTTTAATCCACTCTACTATTTGCTTTTGTTTTATAAGTAAGTTCAGGTATACTTTTCAGCTGTGTATTCCCTAACATTTTGTTATCCTCTCCTAGTTCTACCCCTTCTTCTTACGGTATTTCCTTTTAAAATAGTGGTTTGTTTTAAATCAATCCCCCTTTTCCCCTGCCTTGGTTTGCTATCCTTTCCAACCCTCCCTTCATGTCTTATTATTTTTAAGGCCTAATGAATTCCCTCTCCCCTTTCTTCCCCTCTCTTTAAGAACTCCCTACCTCACTGCCCCCCTTGGTTTATACCTTCTGAATTTCTCAGTAGGGTTAGATAGAATCTGATATCCCAATGGATCTAGCTACTCTTTCCTCTCAGGATTAATTCCTCTGAGAGTAAGGTTTAAGTATTTCCTTTTAACTCTGTCTTCTTCTCCTTCTTATAATAGTACCCTCCCCTCTCCTTCCCATGCCCTCTTTGTGTGGTAGAGATTATCCTATTTTTCTTATTCCTTCAAGTTACTCATGGTGCCATCTTCTATTCTCCCCCCACACTTTCCCCTTTCTCAATATCATCTTAGACCATTTAGTACTCCAACCTCTACTTATTACTAATTCTTCTAATTACTATAATAGTGAGTATAATTTTTTATAATTACACTTATTTCTCCATATAGAAATACAAATAATTTGATCTTATTGAAGCAATTTAAATATTAGAGTTTTCTTTCCTCTCTCTTTATTATTTATTTTTCATGTTTTTCTTGGGGATTTTTTTGTGGTTGGATATCAAACTCTCCATTTAGTCCTGGTCTTTTCTGTGCAAATGCTTGGAAATCTTCTATCTTGTTGAATGCTCATACTTTCCCCTGGAAGTATATAGTCAGTTTTGATGGGTAGGTGATCCTTGGTTGTAGACCCAGTTCTAGTGCCTTTCTGAATATCATGTTCCAAGCCTTGTGGTCTTGAGGTGTGGAGGCTGTCAGATCCTGTGTAATCTTGATTGGTGTTCCTTGATATCTGAATTGTCTCTTTCTGGCTTCTTGTAATATTTTCTCCTTAACTTGGAAGCTTTTGAATTTGGCTACTACATTCCTGGGGACTGTCTTCTGAGGATTTAGTGTAGAGGGTGATCTATGGATCCTTTCAATGTCTATTTTGCTCTCTTGTTCGAGGACATTGGGGCAGTTTTGTTGGATAATTTCTTATAATATGATATCTAGGTTTCTATTTGTCTCTGATTTTTGGCTATAATCTTTTGGTTTTCCTTTTCAATCCGGTCTAGCTGTTTTCAGGGTCAAGCCACAGTGGTCCTAGCCTGGAACTTGGCCCATGCTTGCCCTTCCACCTGAGGTTTTCCCCTGAGTCTGAGTTCACTGCTGCTGCCTCTCTCAGCCCCACTCCCATGTCCAAGGTCTGAGCTCTCCAGCCTCCTGGGGTCTCGGATCTTGCTGCTCTCAGGGGCAAGCTCATAGTGGTGCCAGTTAGCTGCCAAAGAACTAGATTTTTGTGCTCCAGATAGCTCTAACTCTGGAGTGCAGCCTCTAACTCTGGTACTGTGGGTGGGGTGGGGGAGGTTTGATTGGCTCACAATTTGATTGGAGCTATCCCCCACCACCACCTTATAGTGTGGAAGTGCCCAAATCCCATGGACTTTCAATACTGCGCCTTATTGTGGGGTCCCTTCTTTTGTCTGGATTTGTTTTTCGTCCTTTGGAGGTACCCTATATTGGTTGGTAAGGAGAGAAAGTCGCCCTGCTTCTACTCTGAAGCTATCTTAACCCAGAAGTCTCTAGGGTGATTTTAAATGGAATTTCTCTCTTTAACTCTTGCTGCTGCAATGTGTTGGAAATATATAGAAATGCTGTGATTTATGTGCATTTATTTTGTATCCTGCAACTTTGCTAAAGTTGTTGATTATTTCCACTAACGTTTTAGTTGATTCTCTAGGATTTTTTAAGTAGGCCATCATATCATCTGCAAACAGTGATAGCTTGGTCTCCTCACTGCCTATTTCAATACCTTCGATTTCTTTTTCTTCTCTAATTGCTATAGCTAGTGTTCCTTGTACAATGTTAAATAGTAGAGGTAACAATGGGCCTCCTTGTTTCCCTCTTGATCTTATTGGGAATACTTCTAATTTATCTCCATTGCACATGATGCTTGTTGATGGTTTTAGATATATACAATTTATTATTTTTAGGAAAGGCTTTTCTATTCCTCTACTTTTTAGAGTTTTTAGGAGGAATGGGTGTTGTATTTTGTCAAAGGCTTTTTCAACATCTTTTGAGATAATCATGTGATTTTGTCGTGATTTTGGTCAGTAATGTGTGTCAGACCCCAACCAACTCTTGAAGTTGAGTAAGAAAGCAAGTTTCTGTGAGCTGGAGGGCTAGGGTCACTCATTCATCAGAAAGAAAAAAAACACTTTTATTTATGTGCATGCCCTTCATAAATCTATGAGCTTTGACTGCCACCCACACTTCAGTTGTTTTCTATCTTTTTCCATGTATTCTACTTATTTGGATCTTAGATCTTTCTCTTTATGCTTCAATTTTGTTCTTTCTTTCTCATTAGATTTTTGGTTTCTGTCCAAATCCAATTCAATTTCCCAAGCACTTTAGCACTGTATTGTTTTTCTCACTTTTGTTCTTCACAAATTCGATGGCCTGTTGTCTTATTGACTAGCTTAGTAAAGAGGCCTCTACCTCCCTTCATTGGCAAAAGTGAAACATGACATTCCTCTGCCCTTCTTCCTGGCTTGACTGGAAATTGACTGAAATGCCAACTCAAGTTAAGCACCAAGAAAACTTGTGGAAATCTCTGTTTTTATTCATAGTCCTCAGAGACATCAACCAACCAATTAGCAAATATTTGTTGAGAGCCAACTAGAGATGGTGAGACTATTCCTCAAACTGTAACAGGAAAAGAGTTTTTATTTTTAACCCAATCATTTTCCAAGTTCTTTTCTAGACCATAGCAAAACAACCTCCCTCATCCCTATTAAGGTGGTGGTGGTGGGGTAATGTAATGCATGCTGGCACCAAATTTGTTTTCTTCCCCATGATAATTACGTTAGCTTTAATGACAAAAATTCCTTGGTAGACACCTTGGCCCAGTTAAATCACTTATGGTTGATAGACTGGTACAAGTACTAATTAAAAGGGAAAAACAAGAAGATATTGTGGTGTAGGTTTCTGTCTTTCCATTCTCATGAGTTCTGAACTGTTCCCAAGACTTTCTGACAAGACTGATCAGGAAACAGTGAAGGAAATAATGTGTGACTCTCTGATAGTAGTGTTCCAAAAATGTTTATAGAACCACAGGCTTTCAAAATTTAAAGACCTTAGAGTTTATCTAGTTCAATCACTATTTACAGCTCATTCTATTTATGACATCCCTCCTATATGATCACTCAGGCCTGCATGGAAGAACTCACTCCCTCATTCCCGACCTTGCCCATTCCACTTTTGGATATCACTCATTGCTAGGAAGTTCTTCCCTATATTGAACTAAAATGAAATCTGCATCCGAATACCTTCCCATAAATTAATTTTTTGACCCTAAAGTTCTTCCATTCCTTCTCCTTCTTTTCTTTTTTGTTTTCTATTGGGGAAATCCCAATAGTGCAAAAATGCAAATGTAGATGAAAAGCCATGAACTCATAAATTTTTATTAGGGAGCTACAAAGCAAAAGGGTTATGTGAGTTTCATAAGGGATGTGAAATTCTCTATTACTGGATAAGAGATCAGAGAAGTCATCCTGATCCCTCAGCTATGCCATTTTGTCGGCAGCTGGAACTATCCATAAATAGAGATTTAAAGGAGTTAAAGAATTTGGATAGAACCTGCCTCTTTGGGGAAGAGAGCATTTTATTTCAGGGACTGGAATGGTTTGCTCAATGGTACTCTGGGAATTCTTAAATCAGAAATTTCTTACCACATATTCCCTGGGCTTCAGGTAATGGCAGCAACTGACACTTACTTGTATTTTAAGGAATGTGTCTAATTGATTTTAGGTCTGAGAAGTATCTGGTATAAAATTCACGGTCATGTCCTTAAGATATTTTTAGATCTTCTTCAATTCTGACAACAAAAGCCGGGCTGATTTCTTACAGACAAGAGAAAGCCTACAGTCAGAATTTCTTCTTCAGTACTGGGAAAGCCAGGTAGAACTGGCAGCAGATGAGAAGTTAATCGGCATGCATTCTTGTCCTGGTTTTGTCACTGGCTAATTATGGTGACCTTGGAAAACTTACTAGAGTTCTTTGTGTTTCAGTTTCCTCATCTGCAAAATGAGAATATTGCAATATGTTTTACCTGCCTTACAAAGTTGTTGTGATAACCCAATAAGAATGAACCCATTTTACAAACCATCAAACCCTATACATATCCTTCTTCCCTAAAACAACAAAACTCCCCAAAACTTTGCCTTCTGTCTCAGTATCAGTTTTAAGACAGAAGGTAAACAAGCACTAGGAGTTAAGTGACTTGCCCAAAATCACACAGCTAGGACATTTCTGAAGTGACTTTTGAACCCAGATCCTCCTGATTCCAAGATTGATACTCTATCCACTGAGCTAGCTAGCTGCTACCTATACTTATTATTTTTATACATTAGCACCTCAAAAATCCAGCTTCATCCCTGTAAGTATTCCCTGTTCTGAAAGAATATGACCCCGCTCCACATATTAGCAGACAATCCTTTTGAGTTTTTCTGGCCTCCTGGTGACCTGCTCTTTGATGGCAATATTTTTTACTCTTACCTACAGAGGTCATAGGTTCACAGATCTAGAGCTTAAAGAGACTTCAAAAAGTCATATAGCCCAATTATCTCTTATTACAGATGAAGAAACTGAGGACTAAAGAGATTAAGTGATTTTCCAAAGTTTACATCAGTTAAAAGAATTAGAATCATGATTTCAAACACAGGTCCTCTGGGGCAGCTGATTGTCATGGATTATAGAGTGCTGAGCCTGAAGTCAGAAAGATTCATTTTTCTCAGTTCAAATCTAGCCTCTGACAATTACTAGCTATGTGATTCTGGGCAAGTCACTTAACCCTATTTGCCTTGGTTTCTCATCTGTAAAATCAGCTAGAAAAGGCAATGATAACTACTCCAATATTTTTGCCAAGAAAACCTCAATGGGAACACCAAAAATTGGAAATGACTGGACATCAATTTATTCTTTTCCCTTTGTCACACGGCCTCAGATGAAAGAAACAAAGACCATTATTGAGCCCATAATCAAAGATTTTTGGACTCATTAGAACTTGCCAGGGTTTATTCTCTTGTCACAAGGAAAAGCTGGCAAAAGGAAATGACTAAGCATTTATATAGCACCTCATATGTGCCAAAACTGTTCTAAAGCAATTTTATAGATATCTCAGTTGATCTTTGCCACAACTGTACAAAGTAGTTGTTATTATTTCCTCTCTTCAGTGAATGTGCCATTCACTCAGCTTGGGTATAGGGATACAATGACAAAATGAAGAATAGCAAGGAACCTTACATTCAACTGGGTAAAGAGCAGGGAAAGACAAAATATATAAAGATAAATATATTAAGTAAATAAAAAGTATTTTCAAGGAGAAGGTACTAACAATAGAAAAGGGATCATTAGGAAAGGACTTGTCTAAAAGCTAAACTTAAGCTACACTTTGAAAGGACCTAGGAATTCCAAGAGGTAGAGGTGGTGAGTCTTTCAGACATGGAGTACAGCCTTTGAAAAGTTGTGGAGGCAGAATATGGAATGTTATTTTCAGGGAATAGCAAGTAAGCCACTCATTTGGAATATAGAGTGTGAAGTGTAATTGGGAAGTCAGTTTGAGCTAGAATATAAAGGGATTTAAATGCCAAACAGAAGAATGTATATTTTTATCTTAGAGGCAATAGAGAATTTCTGAAGATTCTTGAATGGGAGATTGAGTGACATGTCACTCCTGCGATATAACATTTTCAATTTTACATGTTCCAAGGATGAATTGGAAAGGAGAAAGACAAAATCAATTAAAAGGTTATTGCATTAATTCAAGAAAATGGTGATGAGAACTTAAATTAAGATGGTTGGTCATATAAATAAGGAGGAGTGTGAACGAAGTCAGTTAATATGCATTTAAGTGTGTAATATGTGCTAGTCACCATATTCAGTACTAGGGATGCAAAGAAAAGCAAAAATAATTCCTTGCCTTAAAAAGCATACATTTTAATAGTAGGAGAAACATTTAATAAATATAAATATACAGAGTAGATGAGAGTCATCTAAAAGGAAAATGCTTTTAGTGAGAAAAGAGCCTGGTAATGGCCTCCTGCAGAATGTGAAATTTGAAGTGAGTCTTGAAATCTAAGGCAACTGATTGAATGTGGAGAATGAGCAAAATGAAGGAGCTTAGAATCCCTACAAGATGGTGAACCTGGATAAATTAAAAGGTGGATATTGCCATTAAGGAAAACAGGGCATTTTGAAGGAAACACAGTTTTGGGTGGAAATATGAGTTACATTATTAACATGTGACACTGGGATGCCCAAGGGACACCCATGTGGAACTGTGCAAAGGACAGTTAGAATAGAGTGGAATACAAAAGAGAAACAGGTCTAGATATTTGTTTGTCAATCCAATTAAACTTTCTTTAAATTATTACCTGATACATGATGGTGATGACATACTATTATACTGAAAAGAATGAGTAACAGAGTGATTTTATAAACAGCTGAAAAGACCTACATGAACTGATGCAGAGTGAAATAAACAGAACTACGAGAACATTGTATACAGTAACAGCAATATTGTGGAGTGATCAAGGGTGATAAACATAGATACTTTCAGCAATACAGTGATCCAGGATAATTCTGAGGGACTAATGCCTAAGAATGCTGTCTACCTCCAGAGGAGGAACAATTGGAGTTGGATGCAGATCAAAGCATACTATTTTTTCGCTTTAGTTTATTTGAGTTATTGATTTGGAGTTTGGTTTTATATTATTATTCTATTACAAAAATGATCAATATGGAAATATATTTTGCATGATAATACATACATAACCCAGATCGAATTACTTGCCAGCTCTGTGATGGGGGGAAGAAAGAAAAGAGGGAGACATTTTGTATCTTATAATTTCAGAAAACTTAGGTTAAAATTTGTTATTACATGTAATTTGTAAAATAAAATATCTTTATAATAAATTATTGCCCGAGTGAAAGCAAATAGGTGAAGGAATTTAAAAAGGCAAAAGAAGTGTGGTGAGAATTGTATTTAGGAGTCAGCCAGAGATTTAATGAGTCATTAAGACATGGTGTTGGAGAGGCAATATCATTATATAGGATATGTGGCTACTTGAGAACTATCTCTGTCCCTGGTCCTGACTTTTCATAGAGCATCATACCTGCAAATGACAGATACCCTTCACTCAGTAACATATATACAAAAATATATTCACATATATTTATATGTATGTAAATTTATGTATTTTTGTATATGTTTGTGTATGTGTTCCCAATAGATTTGCAAGTTTTATTGAAACTAGAAATTTTACTCCACAGTTCATATATATGAAATTTTTCATTAAATATATTCTCTTCTTCTCCAAACTAAGTGAAATTGTATCTTTTTTTTTCTGGTGACATTTAGCTAACCCATTGCCCTATCATTTACTTTCTTTAAAAGCTCTGAACTGTTTGTGGCTCAGGAGGGCCAATAATAATGTCCAAAGTCCTATGCTAGAACATTGCTCTCCTCCAACTCCACAGAACAATTCTAGAACAGGGACAGTTATGTACACATTCTCTCATATATTTGCCAAATTATTGATTGTTTTGGTTCCCCTTCCTCCCTTGGGATTTAAGTTCTAAAGAAACCCATTCTCATCCACCCTGGCAGTTATGGTTTCACACAGATTACTTGGCAATAGACTGAAACACATTTTTGTCTTCATTTGACTTGAAGTTTTCTGGTCATATCAGGTGCTCTGCAATTTTTCAGAGATCACTGAGAGTGGTGCTGCAATCATACCACAAGTTCTAACAATGTCTTGATAATAGTTTATCTAGATGTGTTTATTTGAATTAGCTGAGGACAGCTAGGTGCTCTCTTTCACATTGCATTTTTGTTATCCACTTAATCATTTCCCCCTAGTCTTTCTAAACTTAAGAGCATTCGTCATGGTAGAAAAACCTTAAGTAAAATTTTCTTTTCTCTCTGTCTCTTAGAGACAATCTACCCAAACCAAGGATCTCCCCTTTTAACTTCCTCTTGATGCTACTATAATAACACATCATATTTCTATTTAGAAATTTCCCTGTTCACAAATTAAAATTCAGGTGATGTGCAAAAAAACAATTTCAGAATTTTAAAAATAAGGTTTTCATAGCATTTTCCTCACTACAACTCTGTGAAGTATCCCCATTTTGAAGATGGGAAAACTAAGGATATCAGAGTAACTTGTCCACATTTATACAACTACTGTTTGCAGTGGAATTTGAACCTAGGTATTTTAAATCCAAGCCCATTGCTCTTTTCCACTAGGCCAAAATGAATCCCAACATAATTTGGATGTCTTTAGCACCTAATGCAAGCCTCAACCTATATACTGGGATATATCCTTCCCAATATTATTCTTACAAGATTATCCTTCCGTTTGTACTTGTTCTTAGTCACCTGCTCTTGCTTCTATCATCTATACATGTTTATTAAAAAGCTGAGCTTGTGAATGTGTTCCTAATACAGATAAACATGTCTTTTAGATCATTTCCCTTCTCCACCCCAAGTCATAGAATCACAGAGTTTAGAAAAAATCTTAGAGAAAATCTGTCCCTGACTCCTTACTTTAAAAGTGAAGAAAATGAGACCAGATATTGTCACCTGCTCATTGGTCCAAAGTTTGTAGAGTTGCCTTTCATAGGAATAGCATAACTACATCACTAACATTTTTTCTGAGAACTTCTCATCTTTCTAGAACCAATTTCCCCTCTAGAATCTCAGGCCATGATATTTGTTTTCTAATCTCTTTGAAATTAACTTTCCTACAGTCTTTAGTAGGTATTAGACTATGCTCTTTCTTTCTCCTCCTTATCTATTATAAGCTCTAAAACAAGGTTCTTTCTTCCATTACTTGACTGCTTTTCAATTGCCTGTTGATTTTTTTCCTGTGGTAGTACTCTCATAGACTTTTTTTTATTTTTATTTTTATTTTTTTATTTAATTTTTTATCTCATAGACTTTTAAAAAAAGAAATGTAGAACTCACAAATTTATTATAAACCATCTTGTTCACAAATTAAAATGCAGGTGATGTGAAATCAAATGAAACATTTTAAATGATTTTTTAAAATTTAAACTAAGAGCAGCTAGGTGGCATTAAGAGCCAGGCCTGGAGAAAGCAGATCAGGGGTTCAAATCTGGTCTCAGACACTTCCTAGCTGTGTGACCCTGGGCAAGTTACTTAACCCCTCTTGCCTAGCCATTACTTCTCTTCTGCCTTGAAACCAATACGCACAATTGATTCTAAGGAAGATGAGGGTTTAAAATTTTTTTTAAATAAATGTTTTACGCAACATGATCATTACTGTAGTTTTCCTGGAGCAACTTATCTCAATCTCTCCTTTATTTCTATTTCTTTCTATCTTGCATTATTTTTACAAATATTGTGTACATTAATCACATACCCTCATTAATTTGTAAATTCCTTCAAGACAAAGACTATGTCATTTGCCATTTTACTGCTTGTAGTAAAGCAAAATCTTATACATAGTAGTAATAATAGATGCTGAATTGATCTGACTTAAATTACATTATGTTTTTAAATTGGGGGGTGACTCTGTGGTCCCATGCTCCTGGTTTTATGTCTTTTGCATTCTTTAATAAATTAATCAATAAGGATTTATTAAGTGTCTACTATGTTCCAGACACTAAGGACACAATTGCTATGAATTAAACAATCATCATCCTCAAAGAGGTTGCATTGTAGCAGGGTTCTTCTAAGGGCATCTTGGGAGTTTTCATATTTACAACACTATAACTTACAGAGCAGACATTGTTTTAACACCAAGTACTGGTATATGAAGGTTTGCTTGACGCTTGTTTGTTTGCTGATAACTGGCATAGCAGTTTCATCTAAATTCTATCATTACTAGCGGAGATCATGATCCTATCTTCTTTTATATCTTCCTGTAAACTTTGATGAAAATGGTCAAAACACAATGAGTTCCCGAGAACCGCCTGACTGAGGAATGACTTTCTTTGTGAAGAAGTTTTAAAATTAGCTTTTTCCCCTCACCTGGGAACAATTTTAGGAAAATATATTTTGAAACTTACTATATAAAATGATCTGCCCTCAAATATTTTTTCTGAAGTTATTTTAAACTTGTTCTGGTTATTTTTTCAAAATCCAGAAAAAATAAGTTCTACAATAGATTTCAAATGTTAGTTTCCTTCTCTAGATTGCCTCTGTGGATAATCTGCCAATCTGCAACCCTAATGTCCACTTCCCATCCCCCAGCAGACAGACCACAGATCAGCATATAGCTTTAGAAAGAGGGCAGCATGATATAACAACAATTTGAGAGCAAGGGTTGTTTCCGTCTTTATGTTTCAGTCCCCAGGATGCAGTAGACACTTCATTTATGATTGATTGATAAGTTGACAGTGAAAAGAGCACTGATTGGGACAGCTATGTGACATAGTACATAGAGTTCCAGGCCTGGAGTCAGGGGGACCTGGGTTCAAATCTGGTCTCAGACACTTCCTAGCTGACTGATCCTGGGCAAGTCATTCTTAGTCCTCACTGTTATTCCATCTTTTAATTGATACAAAAACAGAAGGTAAGGGTTTAAAAAAGAAGAGAGTCAATCAGAGAGAAAGAGAGAGAGAGAGAGAGAGAGAGAGAGAGAGAGAGAGAGAGAGAGAGAGAGAGAGAGGAAAGAAAATGACTTTGTAGTGGGAATTAGGGTCCACTCCACTTTCTACCTTTTGTTAGCCTTGTGGTTGGGGCATTTTATTTCATATTTTGTCCCATTGTTACACCCATAAAATAGCAAATATGAATAATAATGAGAACTCACATTTGCATAGGGTTTTAAGGATTGTTGATCAACCTAAGTATTATTTTGTTTGATCCTCACAACTGTTACGGAGATGTTATTATTTTTCCTAATTTACAGATGAGGAACCTGAGACTGGAAGACATTAAGTGACTTTCTCAGTGTCACATAACTAGTAAATGATGAGGGAGGAATCCACCTAAGGTCTTCCCAATTCCAAGAACTGTACCAACTTGCTGCCCCTCTAGAAGAGTTAATTTGATAGGAGATAATAAAACATCTATGCCCCAAACTATTCTATAAATAAGAATAGAATGAGTTCTCTACCTACTACTCCATAGGATAAGGCCATAAGAAAGAATAAATGAGGATATGAAGAAACAGAGATAACTTGGGGGTGGGGGAAGGAGGAGTGCTGCATGGACAAGATGGCATCTGCGTTATGTCTTCTAAAAATAAACACACTGTCATACTTAGTAAAGTCAGTTTTATGTTCATTTCATTAATATTAGTTTTATGTTTACTAAAGTCTGCTTAATGTTACTTACTTCCCCAGTGCCCTAACTCCTACTAAATGAACAAAAACAGTGATTGCTACTAGCTTTTTAATCAGACACACAATAATCAGTCCATGAGGGTGAAAATGTTTCATAATTAAAGGAACTCTGAACACTAGAAATTTCAAACCCAGATAATGTTCTTCCCTACTAACTCATCTCTAATCTCTCCTCCTCCCTCCACCTTCAAGTACTGAGAGGCATGGCAGGTAAGCCTGCTCTTGGAAATGAGATCTTTGAGGTGTGAGCAAATTACACTGAGCTCAGACTCTCCAGAGAAAATGAGAGAAGGCGTCAGGCCAGACTGTGGGTGGTAATGGAACAAGACTGGACAGAAAGCCAGTGTCAGGCATTCCATTAAGCAGAAATGATCTGGCAGATGATACAAGACTAGGCAGGGACATGATCTGAATATGGACAGTCAGGCAAAGAGGAATAAGCTAGGACTAGGAAAGAATTAGTCGTTTTGGACTCAGATTGAGCTTGAAGTCAAGACCTAGGTCGAGGTTCTGACTTGGACACTTATGAGTTGTATAACCTTGATGAATCACTTTATTTCTCAAAATTTCAGTTTCCTAATCTGTGAAGACGGATAATGATACCTCATGGGACTACATGAATAATTTAATCCTTGTAAAGCTTAAATTGCTTTATATATTTTAGTTATTATTATTACAGCCATGTTACAAGAGGCAATCTGGAATGGTAGGGCACTAGGCTTGGAGTCCAAAAGTTCAGGGTTCAAATCCCATCTTATCCACTTATTAAATATATAGCAAGTTACTGGATCTCAATTTCCAATAAAACAAGAAGTGGTGGACTTACTGGACTCTAAGGCTTCCTTCAGCTCAAATTTCATATTCTTATGAGACTGGATGGATCCATAGTTAGGAATGCTTGTGAATCATCAAGAATTTCTTAAATCGGACTTCTGGGTTAAGATGGCGGCAGAGTAAGAAGCAGCTCTTAACCTCTCCTGACCAAAACACACAAAACTCCTCAAGGGGACATAAAAACAAGTCCAGACGAATGGAGGAACCCCACAACAGGGCACAGCGTGGAAGGTACGTGGAATCAAGGCATTTCCATGCTATAAAGGGGTGAAACAGCTCTCACTAAATTGCGGGCTGAGCAACCACCCCACCCCAACCCCCTCCACACACAACACCTGTAGCACTGAGGCCAGCTAAAAAGAAATAGAGCAAGTTTGGGGCACCCATCGAGTCATTGGCAGCTCCAGGGCCTGTTTCTGAGAGCAGCAAGATTTGGGACCCCAAAAAGCCAAAGAACGCACCCGAAATCTGAGCGCGGGCTTAGGGCGCAGAGCACGGGAGCAGAGCTCAGGCGGGCTCAGAGCGCAGGCTCCAAGGAGGCATGGGTGGAGGCAGACGGGTGTTCAACTGTGGAAGCAGCACCCTGAGACTTGTAAAAAAACCTCCTGCAGAGGATCAAGCAAGGGGATCCACCAGGGGGCTTGACTGCGGACAGACCCTGAGCGCAAGGATAAACCTGAGAAGCTGCTGGGCTAACGATGGCTACCCAGTCTCAGGAAGTTCAGAAGAGAAAGATTAACAACAAGAAAAAGAAGTCTTTAACACTCGACAACTTTTACACAGAGAAAATCCAGACAACCAAGCAAACAGAGGAGGAGAACAAACAAGTATCTGGACCCTCCTCAAATAAGGAAAACTCCTCACAAGCTATGGAAGAGTTCAGAACTGAGATTTTGAGGAAAATGGAAGAGATCTGGCAAGAAAATAACGGTTTAAAAGGTAGAATCTTGCAACTGGAAAGTGAGGCTCAGAAACCAAATGAACTGATAAGCAAATTGAACACCAGAAATGACCAGATTGAAAAGGAATACCAGAAGCTTATACTGAAAACCAGAAGATTATGGCTGAAAACCAAAAGATCATAGCCAAAAACCGAAAGATTATAGCTGAAAACCAGTCCCTAAAGGCTAGAAT
>NC_058130.1:693159719-693188604 GCF_016433145.1 Gracilinanus agilis | reverse complement strand
ACTGTGGTAAAATCGAATGTAATGGGCTTCTGTACCAGCAACAATGCAATGACCCAGGACAGCTCTGAGGGATTTATGGTAAAGATGCTACCCACATTCAGAGGAAGGACTGCAGGAGAGGAAACATATAAGAAAAGCAACTGCTTGAACGTATGGGTCGGGGTGGACAACCAACAAGAATTTGGAAATTGGTCTTGATCTAGGACACATGACAAAACCAGTGGAAATGTGCATCGGCCATGGGTAGGGGGAGTGCGGGGGGTGAAGGGGTAAGTAGGAGCATGAATCATGTAACCATGTTAAAAATGATTATTAATAAATGTTAAAAAAGAAGGCAAATTGAAAAAATGTTTTCATGTAGTAGAATAACATCCTATTGTCTTGTTGATGTTAAAACAAAACAAAACAAAAAAAAATAAATGAATAAATATGGGAAAAAAAGAATTTCTTAAATCCTCAATATGTATCAGGTACTTTGCTAAACAGTGGGGATACAAACTAAACTAAATTGTCTCTCTGTCACTCTTTCATTTTAACCATTCTGACTTTCTCTACTTCATACACATATGGGTATCACATGTATTCAAGCATATACTTGAGTGCATACTTAAGTATGTATATATATATATACGTGCATACACACACAAAGTAGTGTTTGGAGTGGGATAACATTAAAAACCAGGAGGATCAAGAAAGACTTGTGTAAGAGATGACACTTTAAGGCTAGCCTGGAACAAAGTTTAAAATGTTAAAAGGTAGAAGTGAGGACAGAGATCCTCTTCCAAACATAGGAGGCAGGCAAGACATAGAATTCTTTTACAAATAGGCCAGTTTTCCTGGAATGTGGGGTGTGCATGATGGGAATTAGTCTGGGATTGTAGTTAGGAAGCAAAATGTAAAGGACTTTAAAGTTTAAACTAAGGAATCTTTATTTTATCCAGCAAGCATTAGAGAGCCACTGAAGATTCTAGAACAAAAGAGTGACCTGGTTAATATTCTGCTTTAGGAGTGTCAGTTATATTGTACCTTAATAAAGATGGTTTGTTGAGAAGAAAGATGAAAAGCTGGAGTAGGGATAATTCTAAAGTAATTGTAATATTTCAGGTGAAAGGTGAAGAGGATATGAACTAGGGTGATAGTCATGTAAATGGTGAGGAGATGGATGGATGGATGGATGGATAGACAGATGGATGAGAGACATATTGTAAGGGTAGGAAAATATTCCAAATTGATTGTACATAGTTTGAGAGAGAGTGAAAAGTTGAGGAAGACTCCAAGGTTCAAAACTGTGATTGAAAGGAGGATGTTGCCCTCATCAGAGACAGTAAAGGAAAGGGAAGAAATAGAGGGAAAATAGCAAGTTTCATTTTGGACTTACTGAACTCAGTGTCTGTGAGAAAGTGTGGGCTAAGCATGCCCACACTAACCTGGGTAATGTTGTCAAGCTGAAATTCTCTATTTTCAACACTCAGATCAATTGATACAGTGGGGGTGGGGTGTGTGGAAACTGAATTTGCCCACTGTCATAGTTTCCAAAGACTGAGATCCCATTTGAATGAATTTAGCTCTTTACCCATTTTTCCATGTACCCGGGTCTCCTACTCAAATATCAGTTCTCAAAAGCCAACTTTGGCTGCCTAAATGATCTAATTAATTGGTATATGAACTCTTGAAGAGAAGGTATTGTTTGATTCTTTGTATGTGTATTTCTAGCACCCAGCAAAGTGTCTGGCACACAGTAGGCACTTAAATATTTGTTAATCCATTGAAAGAACAGCTCTGCCCTTCCATTGCCACAATTGGTAGATAGTAAAGGTGAGTGGGTACCAATTTTCCAACAACTTCATATTTCTTCTCCTCTTTTCTCCTCCATTCTTCCACACCATCCCAAGCATATAGTTAGTGGGTCAGTCTGTTGTTCACTAGTTTTCAGTATTACATCTCCTGATGTAACTCTACTCAAGAGTTGGGCAATGCAATGGAGTGTCTGGGACAGGTACTGGAGAGTTTTATTGACTAGGGAGCAGTAAAGGACCAATAGGACAGGACTAAGCCTTTTGGTGGTGAGTCATATTAGCATTGCCACGTGAGGCCACTGATTGGAAAGAGATGAGTCCCATATCTTAAGTGACATCTTAAAGACTAGGATGAAAGATCATTCCCAACCCTTTGTGCCTTCTCCTTGTTTTCTACATTTTTTAGTTCACTTTGGTAGATTCCAAGTCTATCCTTCCCTTATTTTTTGCCGACAACTGCCAGATAAGAAGACATTTGAGGAGGTGGGTCCAATATATGTGTGTCTGGATGTGTGAGGGTTTAGATAGTAAGTTGAGAGGTAAGCAAATGAAACAATGTATTTACAGTTTTATGATACTACTTCCATGTATATGGCAACTATGTGGATTACCTATGTAATATAAGATATAAAGTGATCATATTTAATAAACTTTCTCATACATGGCATAGAAGACAGAGTGATAGAGATGTCTGTAATTGAAATACTGCAAAGTGATATTCAATTTCCTTTTTTCATATCCTTTGATATTAAATAGAGGAAAGTATACTTGCTGCACTTTAGAGCCCCATCTGCTTAAAGCAGTGGCAGAAAAGGTTTCATCATTCACTGTCAAATTTTTTTTACTATATACCCCCAATATGTACTCATATTTAGAATTTTTACATGTTCTATCATATTAACATTACATGTTATAGATATACATGATAATAGCAATTAAGAAGAAAAGAAAAAAGAAGAAAAATTTAAAATAATCTTTATTTACTAGAGGTACAGAAACATTTTTGCTCTAATGATATTTAAAATTAATTTTCTGCTTATAGTTGGTTTTGGTGGTTGCCATAGCTGCGAAAGATAATTCATAAAGATGTATAGACAGGAATAATCCCTTGTGAACTGGAAAGACCTCCAGGAACTGATGCAGAGGGAAAGGAGGAGAACCAGGAGAACATTGTACATGGAGACTGATACATTATGGCATAATCAAATGTAATAGACTTTTCTTCTAGCAGCAATGCAATGATTCAGGACAATCCAGAGGAATTTATGAGAAAGAACACTATCCACATCCAGAGAAAGAACTGTGGGAGCAGAAAGGCAGAAGAAAAACATATGATCAATCACATAGTTCAATAGAGATACGATTAGGGTTTTGATGTTAAAAGATTGTTGTACTGCAAATGTGAATAACGTGGAAATGGGTTTTGAACAATAATACACGTATAACTCATTGGAATTGCTTGTCAGCTCTGCAAGGGGAATCATCACTCATGTAACCATGGAAAATATTCTAAATAAAAAATTTAAAACGTGTAGATAAAAATGAAAGTAGTATATTATTGGTTGTAATACTTATTATCCAAACTGATCCACTAGTTATTGAAATGTTTTTGTTGAAATTCAACTAGTAAATTTCTCCATGCTGTTGAGATTGGGGATACCATTCTCGAGATGTCAGGTCCCAGGACCAGACAGTGACTATTCCAGGCAGAAATGAGTGGATTGTGGCTGGGAAGATGGTAAGAACCCTGGGGCTCTGAACTTTTTCATTTTTTTTTTACTTATTTGAGGAATATGGAAAGGGCAGTAGGTGGGTCTTGGAAGCAGAGTTGCAGATTTGAAAGAGTTCTGTGCTTGGTTTCTTAAACTGCAAGCTCTGCTCTTAGCAACTAATTCTGGGTTTCTCTTCTTCCTAGCCCCTGCTGCTTCTTGCTAGTTTGATCAATCCCATTCCCACTGCTGCCATAATTGTGGCTGCTCTCCTTGGGCTTTCCTTGTTGAAGCTCCTCCTAGGACAAGTTGGAGACTCCTTTGTTTTCCTGGGGAAAGTAGGGAAAAGAATATCCCAGAATAGTAAAAAGGAGTTCTGTCCTTCACATCAAGAACCTGGACCAAGGAACATATCAGGTGTATGTTCTCTCCTGCTGCTTCTGCAATGGAGGAAAAAAAAGAGATACCTAGAGGCCTGTGGGATTTAATGAGTGCCTGACCTTCTACATCCCTGCCTTTCTTCCTCCTTGGTGACCATCCAGCTCAGTATGCACTGGGCAAAGGAAAAGGAATGAAAGGAAAAGAGAGAGGTAACTAAGCATGATGAACAGTTGTAATACTGTCCCTAAATTTAATATTTTCTTCACATTTTCAAGTGGATTCCCTTGCCCATCCCACTTTGGTGATCACTTTTCAGGAGATCAGAAGATGAAGAGAAGACTGTGAAATTGAATGATCAAAGTGATAGTAGCATTCATCATTTTCATCATCTTCAGTTCATGCAATGCTTTCCTAATAAGGTAAGCAGAGTCTTGGGGTGAAATTGGTGCTAGTGAAATGTAGGGAAGGGTGAACAACATTCCAATCAAGAAAAAAAATGTAGCATTGGTACAAAGGATTAGATGCAAGAGGAATATCTTAGAGATGACTAGTAGGTCATTCTGAATAGAAAGACTACGAATTGGCTGCACTCGCCTTTTGGACTTTATTTTAAGTTCATTCTAGTCATTCCCCAGGTCCCAGAAAACAGGAGACTACTGTGGCTAAAAAAGAATCCTCAGTTGATCCAGGAAGAATGGAATTAAGTATATGATCTAGGAAAAATTACTAAAGAAACAGATCAAAAGATCAAGATCACCTATGGAATATCAAATAGGTGGATGAGGATTAGAGACCAGTTAAAGACCTTTGAAATCCATTAAGATATTTAAGATTCTATGATTTCACTCTAACCCTGGCACTCATAATTTAAGTAAGTATCAGGGAACTCTGATTCTTTCCCCCTTTTTTCCTATAGAAGGCATTCATCAAGTCTTTCTCTTACTTAGGCAGAAGAAATGGTCAAAGGAAGCTAGGGCACCTGAACACTCCATATGATAAAGTTGGCACCCAAGAAACATTATCATCAACAGCTAGGGTGGACTTGGGGTTAGGAAATTTTTCCCTTCCTCTCTCTTGCAACTTATTACAACTGTTCAGACTCTATATTTCATGTCACAATTATAGAAGGTTTAATGATCCATAGATAATAATTAAATAGATCATGTTTCTTCATTCCTATCTTCTTTAAACAAGGAATAACAGTGGGATATTGGAGACTTTGTCAGGCCTGAGATATTTGTTGTTTAGATAGTGGAGTAAGGAGGGGGCAGGGTGTCAGTGGTGAGTTTTAGGCAGGATCAGGGAAGAGGAGTGATCTTTCCTATAGAGTGGTATCAGAACACCATGTTAAGTATCAAGGAAGGAAACTCCAGCCTCCAACATGTCCTGTGACATAGGGAAGAGGTGTCAGGCTAAAAGCACTGACCAGAAGAGAGAGGGATTATCATATTCTCCCATGCATCCATAGCAATATAGCTTTTTGCTTTCCTATTTCAAATAATGCAGAGAATCCTAGAGTTATAAAATATTTCAGAGCTGGGATAGATCTTAAGAAATCATTTAGCTTTACCCTCTCATTTAATGCTGGAGTAAACTGAGGCCTTGATATGTTAAATGATCTGAGTCAGTGACAGAAGGGAGCCTTGAAGTTCCTTGGCTATTTTTCTCTTCAATACTAGCTGTCTTACAGTGAAGCTATCAACTAACAATAAAAAAAACTAACATTTATGTAGTTCTTTATGTTTTTCAAAATGTGTTATAAACATCTCATTTTATTTTCACATCAATCCTGGGACACAGGTATTATTACTGCTCCCATATTCAGACAAGAAAAATTGAGGCAGAGAGAGGCACTGTGACTTGCCCAAGGACACATAGCTAATGTGTTGGAGGCTGAATTTTAACTTAGGTTTTCCTGACTATATTAGTGTTCTATCCACTGTGCAAACTAGCTGCCCACCCTCCAATTAGGACCAAAGACAATATGAACACTTCAGCAACATGAGTCTAGGAAGTAAACAGGAAGTTTTCTGGAATACAGGAAGCAAAAGTGGGTAGTGAGAGACTCTTGTTTGTTAACAGCACTCTAAGTATATCTTCTCTGTGTAAAGGGGGAAAAAGGGTTTTATGGGTTCAACATATTAAAAGGTGGTCACCAGAGGATTGAACTATTATCAATCCTCAATTAAGAATAATCTCAAATCAAAATTAACTTTTATGTAAATTTATTTACATGAGAGAAGAGAGAGAGGAAGAAAATAAGAATCTATCTCACTGATTAGTCCAGGTATATCTTAACCCTCAGAGGAGGGTTAAAGGGCCTGAGGCCCGGAGGTGAATGGAGCAAACTCCACTCACAGAGTCTATAAAAGGAAGTTTCCCAATAGAAGTTCAGGAAGATTCAGTCTTTAAACTCACCACGTGGAACAGTCTTGGTCACGAGCCAGCAAAGTTCCCTCAGTTCTCCTTCACCACACCACTAGCAGCCTCACTCTCCTTCCTCTTTTGAAGGGGTCACATATATATCACTTAAAGTGATATATTCCCTTAGCCTTCCTGTCCAATCACAAAAGATGCTTTCCCATAGAAAGTGTAGGGGTGGTGCGTTGATTCTGATTGGTTACTCACTCTAGCACACATGGGTTAGGACCTTCCAGATTTGGAAGGTGCTCTCACCTTTGTGTAGACTTAATTTAATTATCACACCTGCCCCTATCAATCTACTATATTAGAAAACTTTATATCTACTTGCTATGGGAAAGGATACTTTTCTTAGCTCATAGTCTTTGGTATCTTTAAATGTGATCCATTGAATACTATACAGTTTAACTGAGTAATGATGAATGAAATACATCTGACATTTGTTAATTTGATAAAAATAATAAAATCAACATTTTATTATGGATTGGTAAAATGTAGATTTGTTGGAAGTCAGTTCACTCAATAAAACCTGTAAATCTATTGTATATGACTTCTAGAAGGTGAGAATATATTTTTGAACCCTAACTCTAAAGAAAGAGATATATAAATATTCTTGAAATTTGGGAAGCAGTAATAAGCAACATCTCACCTAGGACCCTATTGTACTTAACTGACATGAAGTTACATGTCCTATCCAATTTCAGAAACCCAATTTTTTTCATATTTCTGAACTTAACTGGATTTAGGATCTTATTGAACTTTCTTCAATGAGTAGATTAGAACATGTTTATATCTTCTTAGCATCATTCCCTTTAAAATATTTTAGAGGAGATAATCTCAATATTCTGATTCCAAGATGGTGGAGTAGAAGCATAGAAATTTTGAAACTTTCCAAGAATTCGCCCAACCAACCTTAAAATAATATTTCTACAATGAATACTGAAGGGACAGAACAAACAAAGGGAAAGAGTGAAGCAATTATCCTGCAGAAAACAACTTGGAAGTTAGCTTGGAAGGTAGGCAGAGAGTATCTGATTCACTGGAATGTGAGTGGAGCACAGGCTGCAGCAAGATTACACAGACAACATTAAGAGTACTTAGCACCCCTAAGCAAGGTGACATCCAAGGGGACCAGTGTAAAGCAACAGCAAGCCCTCTACCCCACTGTCCTACTGTTCCATGTTCTGAACTTGGGTCCAAGCCAACCTCAAGTATCTGAGACCCTGACTAAACAAATAGCAGAGTACCCCCTCTTCCATGCTTCCTCTTGAAGCTCTAAGCCCCAATGCAAGCCTGCACTGAGGTCCCTAGAACAATACAGTCCATAGTTTACCTGGCCAGTGCAAACCCAGAGTTAGGCCAAGAGTCCATGCCAAAACTTTCAGTGAGATTCCAACCCCCAGGACAGGTAGATTCCAACCCCTGCATGACATTAGCAGTCTCTGAGGATAATTTAATCAATAGTAGGAGGTTGCTTTCAGAACTCCCAGGCCACAGGCCATCATACCACCTTGGAAGAATTGAAACTTGCAAAAACCAAGAACTAGAGCTGAGGGTAGCAGCAAGAAAAAGCTAGGAAAGGAAGGTAATCAAGAAAATTTAAAAGAGTTCTCTCTCTGATAACAGAACCAATTTTTAAGATGAAAATAGAAGTAAAGAAAAAGGCTCAGAAAATTAGAAAACATCAAAAAATAAACCACCTATCCAAAGAAAATTATTATGGAGACAAAGAAGATTAAGCCAC
Organism: Gracilinanus agilis; assembly: GCF_016433145.1. Lineage (NCBI taxonomy): Eukaryota > Metazoa > Chordata > Mammalia > Didelphimorphia > Didelphidae > Gracilinanus > Gracilinanus agilis. The sequence goes on along the minus strand of NC_058130.1, from coordinate 693,180,553 downwards.
AGTTTCAGAAGGGGAGTATGAGATTAAAGCAGCTACATACAAATCTTCAAAGAAAAGTTAGAATTGGTCTCAGACTCTGAAAGAGCTCAAAAACAAAAACAAAAATCAAATAAGAGAGAAAGAAGAAAAATGGGGAGAGAAATGAAAACAATTCAAGAAGAAAATAACTTCTAAAAAGCAGAATTGGTCAAGTGGGACTTTTGCTTTCTAAAAATTAAATTTTATTTTTTCCAATTAACAAGCATTTTTTCTCTACCACCAATCTTTCTGTCCCTAACAACTAGATAAAGAAGAACAATTAAAAAGAGCATACACATTTTCAACAAATATGTGTGGTTAAAAAAAACACATTTTTATATTATGTCCACATCCAAAAATGTGTCTAAATCCCTCTTCATAGTTTTCCCTGAGTTTAAAATTGGTTTTGCTTATAACTAATCCCTCCTTGAATTACTCTCCCTCTATTTCCTTTTCTGCCATCCATTGCCTCCTGTTTCTTTCCCTATTAAGATGAATGTATTTCTATACTAAACACTTAGAATATATGTTCTACCCTCTTTGATAAGATAAAATTGAAGTTCAAGAGATGCCTTTCTATGCATTCCTTCCTTGTTATAAAAGACACTTCATGTGCCTAGGTTATATGAAATAAGAAGTTCCTTTACCTTATGAGATAAATTACATCAGCAGTTCTGAAACATTTTGAGCTCAGGACCTCTTTACATATTTAACAATTATTGAGGCCTTCTGGCAAAGGGTTTTTGTTTTTGTGTATTATATCTATTTATACTTACCATATTAGAAATTAAAAGATCTTGGGATTATTGTGAAACTAGTCTTCATATAACAGATGAACTGAAAAGTTTTCAAGGATGCCCAAGTGATCCTGAATCACACAATTAAGAACCATCGCTTGCTTTACACCTAGGAATTTTAATTGGCTTTGAGACCAAGCTGTGAATTCCCTTGAAGTCTTGCTTATAGGTGTTTTGGAGCTATTATCCTCTTCTTGGTTTTTGTCTTAGGCATCTCTGACATCATAATGTATCTTTAACGTGGGAGTCTTTGTTTAGTTACTCATTCTTCCAGCTTTCTTCCCAAGTGGATGTTTTGTTGAAACCAGTCTCTGTGCCTTTTTGGAGAGAAGTGTGGCCATCTTTGATAATGATTTGTTTTGTCTGGGGTCATGTAATGATATATTCTGGGTATTTAGTGCCAGGGATCTGCAAATTTTGCAGTCTGATCTAGTATATGATATGATTGTTGTCCTAAAGACTTCCCAGCCTCCAGACCCTGGTAACTAAGAACTTGTCCTTAGGTAGAGTTTCACTAGGCAGTTTCTGGCCCCAGCCCCTATCAGGTAGAAGGAAGATTCTGCTTGTTCAGACCAATCAGGCTACCTGCCTGCTCCTGGTCTGAGCCTTGAGGTTGACACTATGATCTTGCTATTGACTTCATCCTCATCTACAGTTCCTGCCATGCTCATTTACCCATGTGTTGACTTTGTGAACTTGGGCTGGAAAAATGACCAAGTTTTCCCCTTGGATTTATTATTCGCTCCTTGGTGTGGATCTCTGCTTAGATATTTGTTAGCATAGTTGAGGGAACTGGGCTGTATTTCTTCCTCTTGCCATCTTTGCTGGTCTCTATCAAAGCACTTTCTCCATAACCCTCTTATGAGGTACATAGTGTAAGCATTGTTATCATCATTCTACAGATGAAGAACTCAAGGCTTGGACATGTAAAGTGACTTGTATATTGTCATGTAGAACATTAATTTCAGAGCTAAGATTCAAACGCAGGTATTCCAATTCAAATCCTGTATGCCCTTCTGCCTCTGCTAAACTACTGTTCTGACCATAACCTCTGCAATTATAATGACTGTATATTTTCCTGTCTGAGGCTGTTAGACAACATATTCTTTTTCACTCAGCAAAGGCTTTCTCCCTACCACAGAGTGCCCATTGCATCTTCACTTCTTCTCTTGGACTATTTAGCCATGATCTTCATGGCTCACTCTATGGGGCAAGTGACAAAGGGCTCTGGTGATAGTAGAAGATCATGTGTTCTTATTTTTGCAGGAAAAATCCCTTATGGACCTCTTTTCTTACATCATTAAGCACTAGTGACTTGCAGTGACCTCTGGAATGGCCCTTCTGCCAGGCACACCAGACAACTGCTCCAAAAGAATAGTTGACATAAATTGAAGTCATAAAGAGGATTACAGTTTAGAACTGTGTTTTGATTTGGTTCTCAGGGAAGAGTCTGGATTATTTATACATGAGCATCAGAAAGTAACTCATAGAATCAGAGAAAGACAGATCTTGAAAATACCTTAGAATGTAAAATATCATATCTAGAATAGGCCTTAGAATATCGAATATAAATGTTAGAGTTAGGAAGGATCATAAAATGAAAAATTTTAGAGCTGAAAAGGACTTTAGAACAAGTAATATCAGAGCCAAAAGAGTGCTTAGAACAAAGAAAATTAGATATGTTAGATATGGAAGGGAATTTAGAATATGGAACACAGAATGTTAGATCTGGAAGGAACAGTAGAACACAATGTAATAGCTGGAAATAACCTTAAAACAAAATAAAGAATGTCAAGCTTTTTAAAAGGCCTTAAAATATGGAGCATAGAATGTCAGATCTGGAAAGGACTTTAGGATATTGAATGTTAGTGCTGAAAGGGACTTTAGAACATAATGTTAGAGATGGAATGAACTTGGAAAGTAGAATGGAGAAAAGTGAACCTTTAAGAGAACTTAGGCCATGGACAATAAAATGTTAGAATGAAATGTTCTTTTGGGATATGTAGATGAAGACCCAGGGAAATTAAATAACTTGCCCAAAGTCATAAAGTGAATGATTGGCAGATAGGGGGTTGGAATCCATGTCCCCTGACTTCCTATTTTGGTGGACTCTCCATGCTATTAAATCAAAATAAATGGTATAAGACCAGGAATATAAGAGAGAATGAGCAAAACTTATTTTCCTTAGTTAAAATATTTTATTTTACCAATTACAATTGGTAATAACAATTTTTAATATTTCTGAAGTAATAAGATTCAAATTGTCTCCCTCATTCCCTTCCCTCTCCCTTCCTGGAAAGAGTATGCAATTAGATCTGGGTTATATAAGTATTATCATGCAAAACACACTTCCATATTGGTTATTGTTGTGAGAATATACTCGTATAAAACCAAATCCTCAAAGTAAAAACATAAGCTAATGTGAAAAAATAGTATGCATTGATCTTCATTTAATTCCAACAGATCTTTCACTTGAGTTGAATAATATTCTCTGTCATAAGTCTTTCAGAATTATCCCAGTTCATTGTATTGCTGTGTAGATAAGTCTTTTACAGTTGATCATAGTACAATATTGATTTTACTATGTACACTGTTTTCCCAGTTCTGCTTATTTCACTCTGTATATGTTCATGTAGATCTTTCCAGCTGTGTTATTTGAAATTTTTGGGGTTCCATTGAAAGGTATTTGGGGCTCATCTGAGCCTTAAGATATTTAGATATATGACAAACTTCTGTCAATGTTTAGGGGACTTTGAAACTACATATTCCTTGATTCAATGGGTTTCTGGTCTTGATGTGAATGAATGTGAAACGTAGCTTAAATTGGGAGGTTGGGCTTGAGACTTCTGCTCTCTCTTTGCTTTCCTGCATCTTTGGTGAGCTGCCCTCTTTGGCACAGGAGAAATCAGGCATGTGGTCTATGGGGAGAAAGGTCTGGTGGGGCGATTTGAAATAGATCTGAGAAGGTGTGCAGTCAATTTTATTCTACCAACATGGCCATAATTAAAATATTACTTCTTCTTTTACTCTCAGTCTGCATTTTTTACAATCATTACACAGCTTTTTTCTGAATTCATTCTGTTCATCATTTCTTATAGCACAATAATATTCTTTCTCCAAAATATATGATTTGTTCAGCTATTCCCCAATTGATGGACATTCCCTCAATTTTCAATTCTTTTCCACCACAAAAAGAGCTGCTATAAATATTTTTGTACAAGTAGGTCCCTCCCCCTTTTTATGATCTCTTTGGTATATAGATAAAGTAATGGTCTTACAGAATCAAAAGGAATACAATAGTTTTTAGCCCTTTAGGCATAGTTCCAAATTGTCCTCCAGAATGGTTGAATCGGTTAACAACTCCACCAACAATGTATGTGTCCCAATTTCGCCACACTACCTCCAACATCTATCACTTTTCTTTACTGTCATATTAGCCAATCTGTCATTTTAATTTGTATTTCCTGAATCAAGAGTGATTTAGAACATTTTCATATGACTATTGATAGCTTTGATTTCTTTATCTGAAAATTCCTAGTTCATCACTTTTGACCATTGTCAATATGTTAATGACTTATGAGAATAAGTAAAACTGGAAGGAAAGTTAAAGGACAAAATTTCTTGAGATTGTCCCAGAACTTAATCTGGATTCTACACAATCACCATAGAACTCTCATTATCAATAAATGTTCACCAATAGCATCTTCTTAAAATGATTCCTAAATCAAAAGGAGTCTTGATGAAAATGGAGCTCTGCAAGATATCTAGTTTTAGGCATTTAGGCATTAATAATAGTTCTTTTTAATAGTAGAATAGTAGAATCATAAAATGGTAGTGCTGGAAATGACCTTAAAACATGGAATGTTTTAACATAGAATGTGACAGGTAATCGGGCTCTTGGCACATAATATGAGAGATAAAATGGTTTTAGAAAATAGAATTTTAAAGAAGAAAAATGAAAGGAAATAGGCGTTTATTAAGCAACTACTATACTCCAGGTATTGTGCTAAGAAAATTACAAATACTATTTCATTTGAGCCTTACAATAAATCTGAGAGGTTTGTGTTATTATCATCCCCATTTTATAGTTCAGAAAATTGAACCAGATAAAAGTTTAGTGACTTAGGGTCAAAAGCTAGTGGTTCTATGTTAGAACATGGAATGCTAAACCTTGGAACTTTTCTTTGTAAGAGAACCTAAAGATCAAGTCATCTTTCCACATAGTTGAAATTCTGTCCCTGGACTAAATTCTTCTGAGGATTGACTCTCCTGTGTCAGATTCTGGCATCCTCTTCTGGCTCTCAACTGCTTTCTTGTGGTCCCTAGAAACATTGCTTCCTTGGTGAGCTGAATTGATGCTTAGAACAGGCACCACTTAGTCTTGACCTATGACTTCTGCATGTTCTCTAGCACCTGCCTCTCTGCCCCAGTGCTCCTGTGGTTTCCATGTATTGTCTAGCACCTGTCTGTCTGTCTGTTGGTCACAGGTGCATTTTGTTTGGGCTCAGTGTCTCTCTCCTAAATTCATGACCTCAGTAGCTCAGGCTGACAGCTAAGCAGCCATTAATAAAGTACCCATTCCAACTAGGGCTCGTAAGTTGGATTCTTCAGGGTAAGAGAGCTTTTCTTAATATAAAGTTGTAGCAGATTTACTGGCCCTGACATTGGCTTTCTTTTCCCCATGGCTGGTAGTGATGTAGAAATGAATTGTGGTGAAGCAAATATAAATTTCATTTAGCTAATGAGTGTCACACTACAGATGCTCAAGTCAAGTGTCATCTCAGAGCTCAGAGCTGCCCACACTCACTTATCATAAAGTCATTCATCTCTGAGGTCTATAAAATTGCTTCTTCAAACTAAGCTATGCTCCAGTGCTTAACCCATTAGGGCAAAGTTTGGTTAATCTTCCCCATTTGCTTTTCTAAACCCCTTCCAATACTTGTAACAGAACCATAGGTTTCAGATAACTTAGGCGAGATCTAGTCCATTCTCCACATTTTATAGATGAGGAAACTAAGGCCCAAAGTGATTTCTTCAAAGTAACACAGATAAGAAGTAGAATCAGTCTTCAAATTCCAGAGCTAATCCCAACCCCTGACCTAAACATTTTGCTTAGATATTTAGGTAAAATAATATCATAAGAGGATGCTACCTATTTCCTTTAGACCTTCCTTAGAGCTAATTCTGTTATTCCCTAATAATGATGTAAGTAAAAGAAACTTAGAGTACAAGGGCTCAGTTTGGGTCCTACCTTTGCTGTTTCTTAGCTGTATGACTGTGCAAGCCACTTGACCTCTGAGCCTTAGTTTCCTCATCTGAAAAAGAGAATGATAATTCTTTCTCTACCTAATAAGAGTATTGTAAGAGTAAAATGACAGACATATTGGATGTGAATATGGTCGGTAATCTGTGGAAGGCTATGTAAATGTGAAGGATTATAATTTTATGGCAATTTGGAAAATGACTTCAGGGCATCTAGTAACAAATCTGTTACCAGTCAATGCACAGCCATTCATATGTCCCAGTTATTTGTCATGGAGGGAGTTAGTGGAGCAATATAAGACAAAAATATGTTTATTTCACAGTGTCACATAACTTCTTGGTGAATTGAATATGCTAACAAAGGCTATGTGTTCTCAGATTATGCTGAGAGCCCTGGGTTGGGGCAATCCAGGGATGCTTTATGGCAGAAGTAGATATTTGAAGGATGGGAAGGATTTAGAGAGGGACAATGGAGGAGAGAAGCATTAAGTGATATGATACAGTAGATAGAATGTTAGATTTACATTCAGAATACTTGAGCATGAACCCATTCTATTTCCTGTGAAGTAAAAAAAAAAGTCTGAGTCAATTCCACTCTCTCAGATTTTGTTTCTTAAAATGAAAAGGTTTGACTAAACAATCTCTAAGGTCCCTCACAGTTCTAAATCTTTATGTGAGAAATAGTATGATCAATGATGCTATACTGGGAAAATGTAGGGAGTATTTTCAAAACCATGAAGAAACTTCAGATAACATGATCATTGCATTCAAGTACGTGAATGTCTGCTCTTTCTAGAGAAGAGGCATTTTGTTTGTTCTGAGTGGTTCCCAAAATATACCACTAGAGAAATAGGTAGAAATTAATTTATAAAGAGACAAATGTAGGCTCACTTAAGGAAAAACTAATAAAGAGCAAATGATGCCTTGGATGTTAGTATGCTTTCCCTCCCTGGAAGTCTTCAGGCAAAGGCTGGTTGATAATCATCTGTAAGTCATATTATCAGTGAGATTATTTTTCATGCAGACACTGTATAATGAGGTCCCGTCTAACACAGAAACTCTGTAAGAGGGAGAAATTGAGTTGCTTGAGCCATATCATAGAGGGTTTCAAATATTTGCCTAAGGACTTCAAACATCCCATAGTACATTTTAGAATTGTTTCCCCTGTTAATTTTTACTTCTTTTTTGAAGTTTGTAGAATAATACCATAAGAGATGAACAAGAGTAATTGAAAACCAATTTTGTATTCACTTATTTTATCCTTGGCTTTAAGAATTAAAGAAACATGATTCTGATTTTAGAACCAGCATGGTAAAGACAATGATGTCCAAAGGAAATTCAATGATAAGGAGGGGCTCTGGTAGCAGCAGGCCTTCAGCTGTTCTTGCTATCTATCTATATAGTGTTTCCTGAAGGTGGGGTGAGGGATAGGGACCAATTACATTGTATTCATGACAAGGGACAAAGAGAGTAGTTTAGGAGAAAACTGTTCTGCTTGGCAGAAGTAGGAAGGATGAGGAACACTAGGAAGAAATTTAAGGGAAGAAGATTGCAGGTAGATGTAAGGAAAAATTTTAGCTAGAGATATTCTATGGTAGAATGGACTGCCTTGGGAGAGAATGTTTCTTTCCTCTGGAGGTCTTCAGACAAGGGATACTGGTTAGAATAGATTCTGGTTCAGATATAGTTAAAACAACATTAACACAGAAATTATGTTTGTTTCTGAACTTCCATTATCCTGGCACAGAATTTGCAGACCATAGACTGAGGACAAGGGAGTAAGTATAACGTTGGAGGTATCCTAAGGAAGATGTTGGCTTGTCCAAGGGACTTGCCTGAACAGGTGAGAACTTAATTATTCAGAAAGAACCACACACAAGGAGTGAGAGCTTTCAAGGCTTGTGGAAGTAAAGAATTTTGCCTGGATTACTCCCCTCCCTGAGTTAAAATTGCTTCTTTTGTGGCCTAACAGACTCTGAATCCATTAGCAACATAGAATCCAGAGTAGTTGTTCTCACTGTTGTCCCAACTCAGTTAAGAAACACAAGGCTACTCACCATAAGCTCTAGACCATGGAAAAAGAAAATCACATTCTGAGAGTGCCTGGGATGGCCACTGAAGATATAAATGGCCCTCACACTTATAAGATACAGCTAGAATCATAGATTCGGGGGTATGCTGGACTCATCCTTGGCTTTCTAGAAAAACGATTGTTAAATTTTTATTTTGAGCATTTACACCTTGGGAAACAGGATATGCTCCAAATTAGGGCTTGATTTATTGTTTTGTTAATTGCCTAGACTTGAGAAAGTGATGGAGAAATGTCAAAAATGCAGATTAAACTTATGATATATATCTACATACATACATACATACATACTTTTTTCCCACTGAGACCTATGATTGGTCATCATACCACTGCATAGGATCATAGAACTAGGAGGTAAAAAGAGGTCTCCAAGACTGATTAATCTAACTCCTAAAGCAGGAATACCAGCAAGTATCATTTGCAATGGGGGTAAATCAGGAGCTGTCCAAATAAGATCAAAAATGAAGCAAGGATGCCCATTATTACCTCTATTATTTAATATTGTATTGGAAATGCTAGCCATAGCATTTAGAGAAGGAAGAGAAATTGAAGGCGCTAAAGTAGGCAGTGAGGAAACTAAACTATCACTCTTTTATGATAGTATACTTAGAGACCCCAAGAAAATCAACTAAAATGCTAGTGGAAATAATAATTTTAGCAAAGTTGCAGGATACAAAATAAATCCACACAAATCATCAGCATTTTATTTATTTTCAATAAAAATCAGCAGCAAGAGTTAGACAGAAAAACTCCATTTAAAATCACTCTGGGTAATATAAAATATTTGGGAATCTATTTGCCTAGACAAACTCAGGAACTTTATGAACACAACTATAAAACACCTTTCACACAAATAAAACTAGATCTAAACAATTGGAAAAACATTAATTGTTCATGGATAGGACAAACTAATATAATAGAAATGAAAATCCTCCATAAACTACTTATTCAGTGCCATATATATCAAACTACCAAAAAACATTTTTATAGAATTAGAAAAAATTATAACAAAGTTCACCTGGAAGAACCAAAGATAAAGAATATCAAGAGAAGTAATGAAAAAAGTGAAGGATGGAAGTACTTATACTATAAAGCTAAAAATATAAAGTACCTATACTACAAAGTACCTATAATATAAAGCAGTGGTCATCAAAATAATATGGTACTAGCTAAGAGACAGAAGGGTGGATCAATGGAATAGACTAGGGGTCAATGAGCTCAGCAAGTTAGTGTTCAATAAACCCCAAAATCCCAACCTTTGGGACAAGAACCCTCTATTTGACAAAAACTGTTGAGAAAACTGGAAAATAGTATGGGAGATACTAGGTTTAGATTAACATCTCACATCCTATACCAAGAGGGAAATTATATGTAAATTATGTGAACATAGAATAGTACACCTGTCAGATATATGGGGAAGGAAAGAATTTAAGACTAAGCAAGACACAGAGAACATTACAAAATGTAAAATGAATAATTGTGATTACATTAAATTAAAAAGTTTTTGTACAAACAAAACCAATGCAATCAGTATTAGAAGGGAAACTACAAATCAGGGAAAAATTTCCATAAAAAACCTCTGACAAAGTTCTAATTTCTAAATTTATAAGGAGCTAAGTCAATTGTACCAAAAATCCAAGCCATTCCCCAATTGACACATGATCAAGAGACATGAATAGGCAGCTTTCAGATAAAGAAATCAAAACTATTAATAAGCACATGAAAAAGTGTTCTAAATGTCTCATAATTCGAGGTATGTAAATCAAAACAATGCTAAGGTACCACCTCACACCTAGCAGATTGGCCAATATGACATAAAGGAAAATAAATATTGTAGGGGTTGAAGCAAAATTGTGATACTAATGCATTGCTGGTAGAGTTGTGAACAGATCCAACCATTCTGGAAGGCAATTTGGAACTATGCCCACAAGGCTTTAAAAGAATGCATATCCTTTGATCCATAAATATCACTCCTAAGTTTGTACCCTAAAGAGATCATAATTAAAAATGTTTGTACAAAAATATGCATAGCCATGCTCTTTGTGGTGGCAAAAAATTGATAAATGGGAGGGTATCCCTTGGATTGGGGAATGGATGAACAAATTGTGGTATATAGTAGTGATAAAATACTACTGTGCTGTAAGGAATGATGAACTGGAGGATTACTATATGAACTGAAAGAATCTCCAGGAACTGATGCAGAGTGAAATGAGAGGAATTGAGAGAACACTATACAAAGAAAGTGAAACATTGTGGAACAATACAATGTAATGGACTTTCCTAATACAAGACAATCCCAAAGTACTTATGAGAAAGAATGCTATCCACATTGAGAGAAAGAACTGTGGGAGTAATGTTAGAAATGTTAGTAAGAATAAGTAAGACTAATATTCTTTGTAAGTCTTTTGGTTAAACTATAGACTTAAGCTATGTACAGTATTTACAAAGAAAGTTTAGAAAATTATGTCCCTGTTCTAACTTATCAAGCTAACTAACTGTCCCTGTGTGTTAGTAAAACGTATTGCTAAGGTTTAGTAAACAAACATTTACATATATACATTATTTACAAGAAATGTCAGGTGATTTGAGTAGAAGGTGTCTGAACCAACGTAAGAGGAAAACTCTGTGCTAAGGCAGAGAAGCTCTTCTCTCTTAAGTGTAAGTTTATATTTCACATGTAGAAGTGAAGTCAGAAAATATTCTATGTGAGAATTCTGTTGGGTATAAATTATGGTTTTCAAATGCATGGGTCCAACGCTGTTCCAATGCTCCTCTTCACAGTGTGGTTTGTTGTCCCATACACCGATTGTGTATTCGATCACAGATGTTTTTTATAGTCCTCAGGTTTGCTGTCCTTGTGATGATCCGCGAAGTCAGCAACTTGTGTCGTTTGATGTTACCCATGAGCTTGTCAACTTTCACTGAAACTGATGTTCTGTTGTGTTGACTTGTGTCATTTGATGTACCCATGCTTGTCATCTTGCACTGGAACTGATGTTTTGTTCTGTTGACTTGTGTCAGGAACAAAGTTCAAATGTCTATGAAACATAATTAATCTTTCTTCTTTCTCTTTTTTCTTTTTTCTTGTTTTTGTTTAATAAAAATGATTACAGGTAACAAGAGTTCGTGATAAAGTCTTTTGTGTTTTCATTTATTCATTGATGTCAGTGTCTAGGTCTTGGATTGATTGCAAATCAAATGTTGTGTCTTTTTCTGCCATTGCTTTTTCATTGTCATAATGATTTTCGGGTGATTCTTTTAAGATGTAATTGGGATTGGGATAATCATTTGAGTGTAAAATTTGGTGTAATATCTGATTGTTCACTGGTTCTTGGTCTAATTGTGGTTATGATTCATGCTCTGATTGTTGTTCTAATTGCTGCTCTGGTTCTATGGTCTCATGTATAGGTTGTGGACTTTCTAAGGATTTATTTGATTGATTGGTTAGTGCTAATTTGTCTTTGTGATGTATAATGACTGGGTCTTGTGGTTGTTGTTGGTACATGTCTTTTGCTGGCTTGACATGGGTGACATGGAACCAAGGATCAATTCTAAATAATCTACTTTTTTTAGCAAGTTCAGTTCAGAATTAGAAAAAACAACAGAAAGCAAGCTTAGATAATATGCTTTCTCTCTCATCGAGATTTGGAGAGTCATTATGAGATGTGCAAACTTCATGTTGGCTTTTGCTAAGGGCTGCAGAAGTGGAGATTTGATCTAATTTACCGTCCACTCTGACATCTAAAGAACTGTCAAGCCTCAAACCAGAAGTTCACAGAAGCTTGATACAGAGAATACAGGGAGGAAACTAGGGCCAGAAAGAAATGTTTAGGTTTTGGCTGGAAGGTTTTTCTTGTTAGTTTCTAAAGTCTCTTGAGAGAGGAGTCGAGAGGGCCCCTTCCTGCCAGTGAAACTGATGGCTGGAGGAAGTCTCGGGTAGGTACTTCCTGCCAAGATGGATGCCTCAGTTCTCTCAAGAAATAAAAAGAAAATGATTCCTTCTCTCTTTAGCCCTTGTCTCAATTTTCGATACAATGATTCACCAGAGGCTTTGAGTAGGTAACAAGGGGATTTATTAATCTCAGGTTAGTCAGAGGGAAAGAGGTTCAGGATTTTCTAACTGCTGCTAGGGAGAGAGGTGATGGTGGGGGATGGGTCATGGAGAGGTTTTGACTTAGAGAGCCTGCTCTTCCAGTCAGGAAGATTTGACTGCCTTTTAAGTAAAGTCCTTATTAAATGTCTAAAACTAGGGGTAACTTATTTGAGGATATTCTACTTGTCTATAGAAACTAAAACCCACAATGTTTAATCACTAAGCCCTCACTTCCACCCAGGGCCCAAAGGAAATTCAGGGGAAGGGAAGGGAATGTAGATGGAGAGATCAGGGAGAGGTCCAGAGAAATGAGATAGGTTTAAATTTCCCCAAGACAAATAAGCACAGGCCAAGGCCGAAGCTATTAGGCCAAAACCAAGCTAAAAGGCTGCAGCTAACAGGCTAAGCCAAAGCAAAGCCTCCAGCCACAGCTAAAGCCAGAAGGCAAAAGCCTCATCAGTTGGAAATTCACCTCTATTTATAGCTTTAAGTTTTAACTGACTTTCTGAAGATTCTAAGACTTCTAACTGACTTTTGTGACCGTTAGAAATTACAGAAGCAAAAAGTTTCTGTTAGTCACCTTGCATTACAGTAGAAACACAGAAGAAAAATAAATGATTTAATATTTGTTTATAAAGATATATGATTTGGGGTTGTGGTTTTAAAAGATTGCCTTATTGCAAAAACGAATAATATAGAAATAGGTATATGTGATAACATTTGTGTAATCCAGTGGAAATGCTTATATGCTTATTGGATGGGAGGGAAGGGAAGACAGGAAGGAAAGATAATGAAATATGTACACTTGGAAAAATATTTTAAAAAATAAGAAACTAAAACAAAGCAAGAATACCCATCAAGTTATTGGAGACAGGCAGGCAGGGACATTTTCATGTCCTTGTCTTCACTGTGAGAATTTCTTAGAAACAAAGGAAGATTCCATCTTGTTAGTTAAAGCAAGGGGATATGGCAGGTATAGGAAGAGGAAGAGAGAGCCATTGGACTCTTGATGCTTCCAGGTTTCAGGGAGGCCTTAGTTTGACACTCTATTTAAAGCAATTATCTTAATAGTAGATTCTGAGATAAGAAAGAAAAGTGGGAAGTTCCCCAAATGGCTAGTTTAAGGAGGGGGTTAATAGAAGTCTTGTACATAGACCAAGTAATATAATACCCTGGAGGAAGTCTTGTTGAACTATACGTAGGAAGACCAGAAGCTTTTGAGTGGACTAAATTGCAAGATAATCCAGAATGCTTTATGATTGTTATGATGACTGACAGAAATTCATAATAAAATTAGCAATGTACCTAGAAGGGAGGAGGATAATGACTTTTCCTTCTTCATTTAACTGTTAACTCTTGCCCAGCTTCAGAATTATTGCATTGCAGAATCTGAGTTCAAATAGACAACAGCAGGCATCAATGAAAGGAATACATGAAAGGAATTTCTTCTATCACATAGCTTACAAGGGGTTGGTAATCTGACAATTAATTAAATAACTCCAAAGAGGGTATAACCACCACCATTCTAAGCATAGATTAGATAAGATTTACATTTTAGAATGTTTTTTCTTGACATTAAGCTTAAATTCTTTTTGCCATCTCTACCCATTTCTTCTCTTTTGCTCTCTGAGTCTAACAGAAAAATTCTGCTCCTTTCTCCATAAAATGGTTTTTCGAACAAATACTTCAACTCAGCTATCTTTTCCCTCTAGAATCTACCCTTCTCTTTGTTAAATATGCTGTGTTCCTTTAACCAATCATCTTCTTCTGGAAGATGTTATCAGTATCTTCTGGATATTATTGGTATCAATCCTAAAATGTGACATTCCAAACTAAATAATGGCTGAATTCTTATGGGAGCAGGATTCAGTGGAACTATCATGTCCTTATTCTGGAAGCTATGCCTTTCTTAATATAGTCTGAATTCATTTGAATTGATTTTTATATCATACTGATGACTAATATTGAGTTTATAGTCAAAAGCCACAACCCAACCCTGGCTCTTTTCAGATGAATTACATTCTAACCATTCCTCCTGTGTTAGTGGAAATTTGGGGCTCAAATGAACCCAACCTTTTACTTGTGAAACTAATTTTTGTACTCTAGTAAAGGATGCTATAGTGCTCCTACTAGTATTTATTTTATTACTTTTAGCCCATTAGATTCATTTTTATTTTAGTCAAAGAAGATTTGGGAATGAAATGGTCTTTATTACATAGTTTTTATACTTTTTGTTGGGTTGTTATTTTAACAGTGTCAGAAATGTACTTTGGGAACAAATTAGATCACTATTCAAGGCAATCAGGTTAAGCAAGAGCTACATAAAAACTTAAAACCCTATTGGACAGTTGTGTAAGTCCACACATCCAAATCAGCACTATATATAGGAAGTAGAAAGAGTATTTTAATCTAATCCTGGAGAAATTCTGATTGGCTGCTCTCATCTATGAGTGATGAGTCATTGCCCAAGTGACTCTGAGTTAAGAATTCATCGTGAACAAGTCTGAGAGAGGAATTCTGACCACCTAACCTTACTAGATGGTAGCAGAAAGCCAAGATATGACTATGAAAAACTAAATCTCAGTCCATAGTAGGGAAGAGAAGCCTCAAATCTGGACACCCCAAAATGAAAATTAGATACCCAATGAGTCATTATGCCCTAATATGCCCTAACAAAGACAACACTTCCAGCAAAGAGAAGGCATGATACCTAGAAGAAGGCAGAAGTAGGGAAGGAAATGGCAGACTACTTCATTATCTCAAAAAAAAACTAAACTAAACTAAACTAAATGAGGTCATGAAGAGTAAGATATGACTGTAAAAAGGCCTGAACAACAATAATAAAGAAAGCCACAGAGAGAACCATGACAATGACAGAGACATCCCTGCAGTGTTGGAAGCATGAGTTGTTTTGCCAGGACTTGTCCCCTATATGTGGATTCTTTATGTGAGTCCCTGGTCACATATGTGTTATCTTGTGCACTCTCTTACTATGATATGATAATCTGTGGAAGCATCAACACAGATGTGGTCATGGTTTCCCTGACTTAAGTCCACTTCTGTCTAACCTGCAGCTGCTGAATGCAGTTGAAAGCTGAAGTAATGGTGTGGAGATCTCTTTATCATCTCTGATAATCTGATGACAGTTTAGTTGATCAGGAAATAAGGACAGGACAAGGGAAATGTCTTTTACTTCATGCTTCCAGCTCTGGCTCCAGGAGCATGGAGTTTATTATATATATATATTTCAAGACTCATTTCACACAAAAGAACCCCTCCTCCCCCCACGAAACTTTGCAGATGCGCAGAAGTTACAACACAAAACATTGGCTTCAGAATAGACCAAGGCCAAGGCTGAATTTTGACTAGGTTCTGATCAGAAAACCAAGTTCAGGAGTATCTTGGCCTTGGCTATAACAGGCAGCAGCATTCCTTGCTGTGTTAAAAGTGTTAACCCTTTAAATTCAGGTTTGATAGGAACATAAAGCTTTTCAATAAGGTCACAATACATTTCAACAAGAAATCACAAGGACCACAAAAGGGGTCAAAAGAGGAGTCTCAGATTTTTATCTATTCTCTTATTGGCTTCCCACATAATGGGGGAGTAACTGAGGTGGATGTATGCTGTTTTCCACCCTAGGGAACTTGGTTTGATACTTAATGGGCTGTTTATAAGTATCACAGTTCCCTGTAGTGAAGTAAGGCAGAATAAGCCTTACCCCACAGGGCCAGAACACTTACACATAAGTCTTCAGGACTAATTTGTAACAGTAACTGATTTATTGATTAACCAGGTTAATGAGGGAAGATTTAGAAATGAGGATTCCCTAATTTCTAGATTCTAATACTCCACCCTTCCCCATGTCCATCACAAGATGGAGTCTTCAAGATCTTGAGGATCCCTACAAGCTCCCAGTTCTGACTAGATATCTCCAAAAGTCTCTCTAGTCTACCTTACACTAAAGTCCTCCCTTGTTGGCTTAGCTGGTTGGTAAAAGGTTTCTCCAAGTTGACTAAGGATCAACTCAAAGTGACTGAGTTCACCCTGAGGTGGATACCTCAGACCTCAAACCAATGGTCTTTTGATAAACTTCCACTCAGTCAGGGTTGATGGAAACAGCTCACAAAAGACACTACAACATACCCCATCACTTAAGGATTAAACAGAAATAGAGAGCTCTTCTTTAGATGGGTTCTTCCATGGAAAAGGTACTTCCAAGAATATTTTAAAGGTTGCCCTTCTTCCACAAAACAGGCTTTGGGCTCATCAGAGAGCAGGCTCCATCCTCTCCCAGCTTTTGGACAGGAAGTGGCAGTTACACTCTATCACACACTTCCTCTAGCTCTCTGCATTCCAGAATTTTCTGCACCCATCTCTAGCCTAAGTTGCATCAGCCCTTTTGAAAGCAACTTCCAATTTTCTTTAGCTTCACTCCTATCCAAAGTTCAACCCTTTGTAATTCTATCCCTACACAACTCACATTTCTCTTTTAAGTATGTAGCACCCTCATCCAAGACCACTTCTTGATTGTTCTTGTGTTTGAAGATTGCAGTATTCATTAGATATATTGATTAGTAATATTCAAGGTTCTAGGGGTAATCCTTAAGTGATAGAGTATGTTGTATTGTCTTTTGTGAGCCAGTGTACTCCTCATTAATAATTAGCTCTGACTGACTTTTAGCAAAGGACATTTACTAAGCATGTATAGTTAGAAGAGGTGAATCAAATTATTCCCTCCAAATTCAGGGCAGACTCTCTCCCCTGCACAAAAAATATTCCTGGCAATAATGAATTCAAACTCAAAGAATAGTGGTAGAGAATACATGTGACAAAGATGTAACCTCATGATTTTTGGTTATTAAAAGTATTTTCTTCCTTCACAGAGTTCTCATAGAATTCCCCTTAGATGTTACTTTATGCTGGGCTCCAGGATTGGATATGTCCATTGAAGTGTTTCTGCTTTGAGGGAGCTCCTTACCTAAGATTGCCATTGTCTTCTGGTTACTATTTTTATACATTCATCTGGAGATATTTCCTCTATTATTGGCCACTATTGCTCTGACACTACTGCTGACTCTGTTGGATCTTGCTACTAATTTCATGTATTCAGACCTATATCACTTCCATGTTTCACTCCTCTTCCTTCAAATGCCAACATTACTGCATCACTTTCCTCAACTCTCCTCTCTTCCTCCTCATGCCAAATTACTTCCTGACTTTTCAAACTGTCCTTATGTATTTTGTCTGATTCTCTCATTTGTGGTATCTCACTCTATCCCGTGCCTCCTTTGTACTCATGTAAACATATTGTATCCTCTTAATTAGACTGCAAGCTCTTTGAGGTCAGAAATGGAATCATTTTTCTTCTTTGTTGTAAATGTTTATCTTGGACTTTTCTCTCTCTCTCACTCATTCCCTTCATCCAACAAATTGGATAATTGTTCTAAATTGCATAACTTTTCCCTGCAACATTTCTTATCTGTCTTCTCTCTCCTCACACCACTATCTTTAGTAAATTCAAAGCCCAACTTAAGTGTACAGTCCACCAGGAAGTCTTCCTTGATCACAAGAGCTGATAGTGCACTCAGTTCACATCTTTTATATATATATATCTTATGTGTTGCAATTTATGTCTGTTATCTCCCCTATTCATATGTAAGTTCCTTGAGGAAAGAGACTGTCTAAAATTTTTGTTTATAGGATTCTGGGAAGATGGTGGCTTAGATGAAGCAAAACTTTAGATCTCTGGAATCCTTCCACACCTAAATAAAAACAAAGTGATTCAAGGGGAAAGAAAACCAGATTTAACAACAGGACTGAGCTGGGGGAACCTCCTGCTGGACTTAGCTCAAGAGGTACTGTTATGACCATTAGAAGTCAAGATTTTATTCAGGGTAATTCAAGAGAAGCTCAGTTTACAGCTAGGTATGGGAGTAGAGATTTGCTTCCCACACCAGTTTGGCAAAGCTTCCTTGAAGGGTTAGAATTCTCTAGCTTAACCACAAAGCCCTGGAGATGGCTCCTGGTGGTCAGTTGGGTTAGGAGTAACTAGGAAATAGTGTTGACTTCCTGAAACCTTAGAGATGACTAATAGTTATGCACCAGTCTGATCTGGATGTGATCAGCAAAGATGTTACCACAATCTGACTACTTATATCAAAGATGTTGACTACAAAGTAAGTTGCTGAACTCTTAAATGACTACTAAAGGCTTGAAGATTAACTGGGTTTATTGGGTAAATTGATGAGAAGGTAAACTGAGATTAGGAGAGAAGGAGGAAGGTAAACCCTGATTAATCTTGCCTAAATTATGATAAGTTTAAATAATATTTAAAATATAAAGATGTCCTAGAAGCAGCTTTCAAAGGGACGTTGAAGGTCTCCCTCTGACTCTGAGATTTAATATAGATTCTGTTAAATGCTGGACTCAGGTACTAAAGTCTCCTGGGTCAGAGGCTGTTATAAATCTGTTTGATTTGATAATTGACCTTGAAATAGAATAAAAGCTCAATAGCTTTGCTAATGCAAAGGTGATTGATATGGCTAGCAATATGTAGGTTAACCCTGCCTGCCTATACCAAACTCCCGGCTCCCAAGGTCCAGACAGCAGACACCTCCCTGCTTCCCAGTCCAAGGAAAAGTAGTGAACCCTGAGAGATATGTGTGCTTCAATTTATACCCCTGCCCCAACTGTCATATTGGCACATGCCCAGGGCTGCTTTGCCAGGTTCTGAGTTCTAAAGTGGCAAACTGTTTTTTGTACCTATAGAAAGTGGCTGAATATTTCTGTATATCACAGTATGCCAAAAAAAGCCTGAATTCTTGAACTGTTGGGTTTGAGGGTAAGGAAGAAGGAAGGTCCCAGAATCCCACCCCTACATGCTGTGCTGAGTCTCCAGAGGTTCCTGGAATCTGTGGAAAGGCAAGGGCACTAGTCCAGAGGGAGAGCCTTGCTGACACAGCTGTGCCTGGCTCAGGGCATTTAACACAGATGGCAGGGAGGCAGCTAGAGGAGAAACACAGAAAGGGCAGCCTAATAATAGCAAAAACGCTCCATCTTGCCCCCCTCCCTTCTCTCAAGGATTTCGTCTCAGGGAACATCCAGTGCTGTAGATCAACTCCTCCCAGGCTTAATCCCATCAATAGGGTAGATAAGAAGTCTTCAAAGGGCAACCATACTCCAATACCCATATGCCATAGATTGCAGAGAAAGTAGCTACAAACTTCTGTTGCCAGCTGGGGAAGATCTTACATCAGAGGTCATTAAAAAACCAGCTTAACCTAGTCAATCAGCAAAGCAGAGAAAAGCCCTTTCAGGACAAAGTAGCCCAAATCTGCAGATCCAGCAAATAATTAGAAGACCGAGATTATAGACAATTGCAGGAGGGAAAGAAGGAAAAATATGAGTAAACAACAGAAAAAGAAAAAGGAAATTACAATTGATAGCTTCAATCCATGAAATGAAAAAAGAGCAAATGAAACAGAGGAAGAACAAGGAACTCCAAGCAAAAACACAGAAACTCCAGGGAACTGTACACAAGCTTTGGAAGAACTCAAAATACAATTAAAAAAATAATTGAGAGAAGCTGAAGACAATTGGAAAATGTAAATACATGAACTAAAACAAGAAAATAGTGTCTTGAAAGCCAAAACTGACCAGCTTGAAAATGAGGCAAAGAAGATAAAAGATGACCTACAAAGAAAATCAAACCAGAAGGAGGATGACCAAAAGTCCAGGGATGAAGCTCAGTCTTTAAAAATTAGAATTAAACACTTAGAAGCAAATGACTTCACAAAGAAGCAAAAATCTATAAAACAAAATTAAAAGAATGGAAAATTTGAGGAAAATATGAAACACCTCATTGACAGAACCTCAGATATGGAAAAAAATTCATGGTGAGATAACTTAAGCATTATTGGACTACCTTAACATCATGACAAAAGAAAAAGCCTGGACATCATCCTACAGGAAATTATTCAAGAAAACTGCTTCAACATCCTGAAACAAGAGGGAAAAGTTGAGATTGAAAGAATCCACAGATCACCTCCTACATTTAATCCACAACTGACAACTCCCAGGAATATTATAGCCAGATTCAAGAACTACCAAATCAAGGAAAACATATTACAAGCTGCTAAGAAGTCATTCAGAAACCAGGGAACCACAGTTAGGATAACACAGGATCTGGCTGCATCTACAGTGAAGGACGACAAGGCATGGAATATAATATTCAGGGAAGCAAGGGAACTGAGTCTACAACCCAGAATCAACTACCCACCAAAACTGACTATATTCTTGCAAGGGAAAATATGGTAATTTAATAAAATTGAAGACTTCCAAGTATTCATAAAGAAAAAAACAGACTTAAACAGAAAATTTGATGTCCAAAAATAGAACTCAAGAGAATCATTAAAAAGTAATTAAGATTATTCAGCAAAATTGCCCTGAAGTACTACAACAAGAGGGCAATATAGACATTGAAAGGATTCATAGAACACCCACTACATTCGACCCAGAGAAGAAATCGGTTAGAAATATTATTGCCAAATTCAAAAGCTTTCAAGCAAAAGAAAA
>NC_058130.1:693075579-693159387 GCF_016433145.1 Gracilinanus agilis | reverse complement strand
CTCTCTCTCTCTCTCTCTCTCTCTCTCTCTACATATATATATGTATATATATATATACATATATATATATATATATGTATGTATAACTAAAGTTAAAAAAGAGGATAATATTAAGAGAAATTGGAAAAGAGACAAAAAGAAATAAATTTATATTCCATAAAGAAGTACATGGTGAGAGCAGAGGAGAAGACCAAAACACTGGGAGGAGTAAAGAGGTTGGAGACAGAAAATACTTAATTCTTACATGCATTGAAATTAACTAAAAGAGGGAAGAACAATCAGATCCATTGGGGCAGAGAATTGATTTGTGCCCTATAGAGAAATAGAAGTGTAACAAATGGACTGGTGCGACAGGAAGCAATACTAGGGAGGGAAAATGTTGAGGGTAGCTTAAAAAGAACCTAAGGAAAAATAAGAGGGGAATAAAAAGGGAGGGGGAGAAAGGGAAGTAAAATAAGGGAGGAGATTAGGGGGACTCATTAAAAACAAAACACTGGTGTAGAAGGAAAAGAAGAATAGGAATAGAAGGAAAGAAGAAAGGGACAAGGAAAGGGAATCAAAATGTTGGGGAATACACAGAATACACAATCATAACTCTGAATGTGAATGGGATGAACTCACCCATAAAACAGAAGCAAATAGCAGAGTGGATTAGAAACCAAAATCCTACCATATGTTGTCTACAAGAAACACACATGAGGCAGGTAGAAATACCTAGGGTAAAAGTAAAAGTCTGGAGCAAAATCTGTTGGGCTTCAAAGAGAAAAAGAAGCCAGGAGTAGCAATCATGAAATCTGACATAGCCAAAGTAAAAATAGATCTGGTTACAAGAGATAGGAAATGTGATTGCATCTGTAGAAAAGATAAGTAAAGGTAATGAGGACACCAGGGATATTATAATAAAACTAAGTGATTTGTGAGTACACACACTGGGGTTTATGAGAGACTACACCTGGACATGGAGACCAGAACAGCCAAGCTGCTCCTAACTGACAAAGGGACAGTTGATCAACTGTCACCTTGGGCCAGAGGCTTTGAATCCAACAGGCAAGGTAACAGGACATAACTGGTTTTAATTATGAACAACTAAAAGGTGGGATAGGGATGTCTATTCTAAAACCTTAAATCTAATGACAAAACCCACAGGGAAAGGGGAAGACTTATTTCTACACTTACTTAGTGATCTAAACAGTCAGGACCCAAGGAACTGTAATGAAGTCTCTGAGTGACTGCCTCAGTCTGGACCTGCCAGACTTGAGCAGCACAGCTGGGGGCTAAAGCGGCTTTGGGATTCTCACTGCAATCCACTGATGATCTTTGGATGCTAAGAGCCAAGGTGGTCTCAGGTACCAAGTAGGGAGGGTTTGCTTGAAATGCTGTCCAACACATCTCAAACTTCTCCTCTTCCCTTGGCACAGCACTGTTGATCTTGTCTCTTTGCTAGATGCCACCACCACACAGGATCCCAGGGAAAATCAGGAAGCAGGGTGTCCTTTGCTCTGAGATCTCCCAGGCTGGCAACAGTTTTTGCCCACCACTAATGGAGTCCTCCCTCAGGGCACACACACTTACTCCTCCTTCATTCTATCCTAGAATTTCCAGCTCCAGCTCCTTCCTGCTAGGTCAACCTTAATACTTAATTAACTAACTAATCTAATCTTCCTCACAACACATCCTAATAAAAGGCAGTATAGACAATGAAGAAATATCATTACTCAACATGTATGTATGCACCAAATGGTATAGTATCCAAATTTCTAAAGGAGAAACTGGCAGAGCTCAAGGAGGAAATAGACAGTAAAACTTTACTAGTGGGAAACCTGAACCTTCCCCTATAAGATTTAGATCAGTGATTCCCAATGTGGGCACTACCGCCCCTTGGTGGGTGGTAGAGTGATTCAGGGGGACGGTGACCCTGAGCCACATTTTTTTTGTATTACATTCTATTCTGAGTTCAATAAATAGTTTCATAATTTCCATGGGGTGCTAAGTAATATTTTTTTCTGGAAAGGGGGCGGTAGGCTTAAAAAGTATGGGAACCAC
The DNA here is from genome assembly GCF_016433145.1 of Gracilinanus agilis. NCBI lineage: Eukaryota > Metazoa > Chordata > Mammalia > Didelphimorphia > Didelphidae > Gracilinanus > Gracilinanus agilis. The sequence continues at coordinate 693,157,344 of NC_058130.1, read as the reverse complement.
TGACTAGATAAATCAAACCAAAAAATTAATGAGAAAGAGTTAAAAGAGGTGAATGAAATCCTAGAAAAATTAGAGTTAATAGGTATGTGGAGAAAAAATAGGGACAAAAAAGGAATACACCTTTTTTTCCTCTACACATGGTACATTCACAAAGATTGAGCATGTACTTGGGCATAGAAACATGGCAAAAAATGCAAAAGAGCAGAAATAATAAATGCAACATTTTCAGATCATAAAGCAATAAAAATAATAATTAGTAAGGGTACATGGATAGGCAAATGAAAAATTAATTGGAAATTTAATAATGTGATTTTCCAATTTTAGTTAGTTAAAGAACAAATCATAGAAACAATTAATAATTTTATAGAAGAGAATGACAATGATGAGACATCCTACCAAAATCTGTGGGATACAGTCAAAGCAATACTCAGAGGGAAATTTATATCTTTGAGTGTTATATTAACAAATTAGGGAGGGCAAAAATGAATTCAGCATGCAAATCAAAAAACCAGAAAGTGAACAAATTAAAAATCACCAGATGAAAACTAAATAAGAGATCCTAAAAATTAAAGGAGAAATCAATAAGAACTATTGAATTAATAAATAAGACTAGAACTTTGAAAAAACAAATAAAATTGACAAAATACTGGCCAATCTAATGAAAATTAAGGAAAGAAGAAAAACAAATTAACAGTATCAAAGATGAAAAGGGAAACTTTACCTCTAATGAAGAGGAAGTTAAGGGAATCATTAAAAATATTTTGCCCAATTATATGGCAATAAATGTAGCAATCTAGGTGATATGGATGAATATTTACAAAAATATAAATGGCCTAGATTAACAGCAGAAGAAATAGAATATTTAAATAATCCCATATCAGAAAAAGAAATTGAACAAACTATTAAAGAATTCCCTAAGAAAAAATCCCCAGGACAAGATGGATGCACAAGTGAATTCTATCAAACATTGAAAGAACAACTAATTCCAATACTATACAAACTATTTGATATAATAGGCAAAGAAGGAGTTCTACCAAATTTCTTTTATGACACAATAATTGTACTGATCCCAAAGCCAGGTAGATCAAAAACAGAGAAAGAAAATATAGACCAATCTCCTTAATGTACATAGATCCAAAAATCTTAAAGAGAATACTAGCAAAAAGACTCCAAAAGTGATCACAAGGGTTATTCATTATGATCAAGTGGGATTTATACCAAGAATGGAAGGATGGTTCAACATTAGGAAAACTATCCACGTAATTGACCATATCAATAAGCAAACCAACAAAAATCACAAGATTACCTCAATAGATACTGAAAAAGCCCTTGGCGAAATACAACACCCATTCATACTGAGAACACTAGAAAGTCTAGGAATAGAAGGGCCTTTCCTAAAAATAATAAACAGTATATATCTAAAACCATCAACAAGCATCATCTGAAATGGGAATAAATTAGAAGCATTTCTAGTATTATCAGGAGAGAAACAAGGATGTCTATTATCACCTCTATTATTTAGCATTGTATTAGAGACACTAGCAGTAGCAATTAGAGAAGAAAAAGAAATTGAAGGTATTAAAATAGCCAATGAGGAGATTAAGCTATCACTTCTTGCTGATGATATGATGGTCTACCTAGAAAATCCTAGAGAATCAACTAAAAAGCTAATGGAAATAACCAACAACTTTATAAAAGTTGCAGGATACAAAATAAATGCTCATAAATCATTAGCATTTCTACATATTTCCCATACATCTCAGAAGCAAGAGTTAGAAAGAGAAACACCATTTAAAATCACTCTAGACAATATAAAATACTTAAGAATCTATCTGCCAAAACAAACATAGGAATTATAGAACACAACTACAAAACATTTTCCATACAATTAAAACTAGCTCTAAACAAATGGAAAAAACATGAATTACTCATGGGTAGGATGAGCTAACAAAAAAAATGACCATCCTGCCCAAATTAATTTACTTATTTAGTGCCATACCTATCAAAACACCAAGAAACTTTTTTACTGAAACAGGAAAAACTATAACAAAGTTCAACTGGAAGAACAAAAGATCAAGACTATCAAGGGAAATAATGAAAATAGATGTGAAGGAAGGTGGACTAGCAGTACCAGATCTTAAATTGTACAATAAAGCAGTGGTCATCAAAACAATGTGGTACTGTCTAAGAGACAGATGGGAGGATCAGTGGAATAGACTTGGGATAAGTGACCTCAGCAAGACAGTTTATAATAAAACCAAAGAGCCCAGCTTTAGGGACAAAATCCACTATTTGACAGAAACTTCTGGGAAAACTGGAAAACAGTATGGGAGATATTGAATCTAGCTCAACATCTCACACCCTACATCAAGATAAATTCAGAATGGGTGAATGACATAAATATAAAGAAGGAAATGATAAGTAAATTAAGCAAACACAGAATAGTATACTTGTCAGATCTCTGGGAAACGAAAGATTTTAAAACCAAGCAAGAGTTAGAAAAAAATTACAAAATGTAAAATAAATAATTTTGAATAAATTTAAAAAGTTTTATACAAACAACACCAATGCAACCAAAATTAGAAGGGAATCAACAAATTGGGAAAATTCTTTATAACAAAAAATTCTGGCAAATATCTAATTACTCAAATATATAAGGAACTAAATCAATTATACCAAAAAAGTAAGCCATTCTCCAATTGATAAATGGGCAAGAGACATGAATAGACAATTTTCAGATAAAGACATCAAAACTATCAATAAGCACATGAGAAAGTCTTCTGAATCTCTTATAATTAGAGAAATGCAAATCAAAACAACTCTGAGGTACCACCTCACACCTAGCCGATTAGCTAATATTAGCAAAGGAAAGTGGTGAATGTTGGAGGGGACGTGGTAAAATTGGGACATTAATGCATTGCTGGTAGAGTTATGAAGTCATCCAACCATTCTGGATGGCAGTTTGGAACTATGCCAAAAGGGCACTAAAAGACTGTCCGCCCTTTGTTCCAGCCATATCACTGCTGGGTTTGTACTCCAAAGAGATCATAGGGAAAAAGACTTGTACAAAAATATTTATAGCTTTGCCACACTCTGTAGTGGCAAAAAACCGGAAAACGGGGGTATGCCCTTCAATTGGGGAATGGCTGAACAAATTGTGGTTTATGCTGGTGATGGAATACTATTGTGCTCAAAGGAATAATAAACTGGAGGAATTCCATGTGACCTGGAAAGACCTCCAGCAATTGATGCAGAGTGAAAGGAGCAGAGCCAGAAAAACATTGTACACAGAGACTGATACACTGTGGTAAAATCGAATGTAATGGACTTCTGAACTAGCAGCAATGCAATGATCCAGGATAATTCTGAGGGACTTATGAGAAAGAATGCTATCCACATTCAGAGGAAGAATTATGTGAGTAGAAATACAGAAGAAAGACAACTGCTTGAACAGATAGGTTGATGTGGACATGATTGGGGATGTAGACTCTAAATGATCACTCTAGTGCAACTATCAATAATTTGAAAATAGGTCTTGTAAAATCTAGTGGAAATGTGCATTGGCTATGGGGGTAGGGGAGGGGAAGGAAAGAACATGAATCATGTAACCATGGAAAAAATTTTCTAAAAAGTAAAAAAAATTGTTTATATCACCAGCAATTACCATAGTGCCCAGCATATAGTTAATGTTTAATAAATGCTTGTCAATTCACAGATCTGCATCTCTTATTACATTTAGTGAAGAGCCTTGCAAAGTATAGGTGCTGCTTTAGTCTTTGTTGAAATGAATTGGGAGGCCAATCTTGAAGAGAGATAAAATTTGTAATCTGATCAAATGAGTTTTGGGAAATGTAAAAGACTGTGATTGTCCTGTTGCATCCATTTAACAGGAACTGTGCAAACTATTGCTAATGGAATCCAATTTTAAATTATATGCATTGTGTGGCATTTATTGCGATGCTGTAATTTAGAGTATAAGAGGATAGTGCAGAAAGAGCTCAAGGCTCATTCATGTGGTGGGAAAGTAATGAGCATAGGGTCATAAACCATTATTAACTATACACAGTGTGCCCCATGTTATCTTTATGGAGAACTGAACAGCAGCAGCTGCTCAAATGAAGAGGAAAGTTTCTCTGGGCCACATCAAAGTGGGCAACAGCTATCAGTTCAAGAACTAAGACAATTTTGCCAAAGGGCCAGGTATCACCTTATTTTAAAAGAGGAAAGGTGGTATAATATTACAGAAAGATTGGGAGGACTTAGAATCAAAACTTACAAGCTAAGAAACCATCCATCTTGCCAGTTAAAAAAAGAAGTTGTTACCTAACCTCTTTGAGTCTCAGATTCTCTGTCTTTAATGTGGGGATAATAATATCAGTAGTACTGTTCTCAGAATAATTGTGAAGATCACGTGAGATAGTGTAGATAAAATGCTATAGAAATTTAAAGAACTCTAAAAACCTTGACTTCTATTGTTATTAATATTATTGGAACCCTTTGCTCATGAATTAGTTCTTTTATGAAATACTTACAGTAGGGAGGGAGCAACTGTTGAAATCTAGGCTATCATCCAAAAAAGTTTTTGAAGATTTTGCTACCAAAGATTATGTTCTTTGAGGTCCTACCAAGCTAAAAAGGCTCCTGGGATGGGCTCATCAACAGATTATGAGTCTATTATCTGAAGGTCAGCATAGCTGAGTACAGAAGGGTTCATCCCCAAGAAGGCTGGCCACTGGGAGATCCTCTAAACAGCCACAAGGATGTGGATACAGTGATAAAAAAATAAATAAAATAAAAAGGTTGTCTTTTTCCTCTTTTTCTCAATGTGACTTCATTTTTAAAACTGATTTCCATTCCTTTTAAAATGGGAGAATGTTTTTTCTCAGTTCCATTTGTGACAAATATACTTTACCTTTGTCCTTGCTGCTAGGTGAAAAATAGTGTAGGCTGGGCAAAGATAAAATACCAAAGTAAAACTAAAATGGAACAAAGGCTATGCCTGGGGTTACAAAGATCTGAGTTCAAATCTAGTCTCAGACACTTACTAGCTGTGTGGCCTTGGGCAAGTCACTTAATCTCTCTCTGCTTCAATTTTCTTAACTATAAAATGGAGATAATAATAGCAACCACCTTTCAGGGATATTATGAGGGTGAAATGAGATCATTTTTGTAAAGTGCTTAGCACATTGTTTGCTACATTGTAATCACTTAATAATTGTTTGTTCCCTTTTTTCCTTCCCTAGTAAGTATTAAAAAAAACTGCCTGAAAAGCTAATGTAGACAGAAAACAGTTGCCACCCCCCCCAAAGGCATTAAAAACATTCCCTTCAAAATCTGTTTGGAGGAATTTTTAAAATTTAATTATTTTCACCACCACCTCCATCCATTAGGAACTTACTTACCTTGGTATATAGTATGAAATGTGAGTCTATATCTAGCTTTTCTTTGACTGCCTATTAGTTCTCCAAATATAATTTTGGACAAATAGTGAGTTCTTACCCTAATAGATAAATCTTTGATTTTATCATATACAAGACTACTAATCTTGTTTGCTCCTGAATATTTTATTCCTAATCTACTGATCAAATTCTTTATTTCTTATCCAATATCAAATTATTTTAGCGATTACTGCTCTGTAGGAAAGTCTGAAATCTGGAATGGCTGGTTCCCTTCCTTCTCACATCTTTTTCTTTTCATCATTTAGGGGATTTTGTTCTTGTAGAGTCTTCCTGTGGGAATATGTCTGTGTTTCTGTTTTTCAAGATAATAACTTCTATTGATATCTTCAATGGTGAGAGATATGGTCACTTATTGCTACAGAATATTGGTGAGGCTTAAGGAGACACAGGAAGAAAAACAAACAAATCCTCCCACATTTAGTAACTTAATTGATTTATGGCAAGGAGCAGGTTTTCATCAGTTTCCATAGAGGTGATAGAAGTCCTAGTTTGCTACTCCTTTAGAATAGGGAAGGGAACAAGCATTTATTAAGCAGCTTCAATGTGTCAGGCACTGTGCTAAGGACTTTACAAATGTTATCTATAGGTGCTATCATTAGTCTTTTTTTTTTATAGTTGAGGAAACTGAGGTAGACAAAAACTTGCTCAGGATCACAAAACTAGTAAATACCTGAGGGAAGAGATGAACATAGTCCTTCCTGATTCTAGGTCAAGAGTTGTATCCACTGCACTGCCTAGCTTTAGAATCACTCCAGAGGCCCAGATTCCTGCCCCTTGGGGATAGACAGAGATGAAATATTGCCGCCTTCTCTTTGCCTTAATACACGAGAGAAGGAAAGAGTAAAACACTCTAGTACCTTGCCGAGAAAACCCCATCGAAAGTATTGGTGCGATATGATTCATCGGGCCACGAAGAGCAGGACATGAGTGAATGCCTAAAAATAGACAATAGGACATATTTGGACTAGATTGGAGGAATCAGAGTGAATTGCAAACTTGGAAACTGGAAATATGTTGGGGTGATAATGAAATGTCAAGTGCTAATAGAAATAGTAAAGCTTTTCTTGGAATCTAGAAAAAGAAACTTGGAGGGGAAGGGTTTTCTTCATTGGGTATCTAATTGTATTCAGTTAATTATAGAATTCTAAGGTTCAGATGAACTTAGTGAGGATCAAGTACAATTTTCATCCAAGTTGCTAATCAATATCCCCAACAATTGGCTGTATACTCTCTATCTGAAAATATCCAGGGACAAGGAGTTCACTATAAGGTGGTTTGGTTTAGTGGAAAGAGGATCATATTTCAACTCATTATCCTTGAGTTGTGGAGCTGAGTACAAGGAGTGGAGAAATGATCAGTCTTTCCTTCTCATTCTCCATCATTTAGCAGCAAATATTCTCCAAATGTATAGTCATGTGATAAACATTCCTATGATGCAACTAAGAAGAAGAACAGAAAACCCAGTGATTGACTCATGAATTTTTAAGTGTGATTTATTAAAGGATATGATACATCTGGCTAGATCTCAGCTGGATATACAGTTTAGAGAATATATTTGGTCCTGGCTCTATTCCCTCCCTATTGTGCTTCTCTTCTAGATCTATAGAATTTTGGTTCTTATCTCACCTGTTGAAATTCTAATACAAATATCAACATCCACAATAAATGTCAAATATTCTTCTTTTAACCCTTATGGCAAGTCATTCTACATTCAGACAATTGCAATTATAAGGAAATCTTTTCTTACAGTGATATGAAACATTCCTTCTGTAACTACAACCCACCTATTTTAGTTTTGCCCTCCAGGTCCAAGGTTTTTCTAAAAAAATTTTTTAATAATTAATAAAAAGAGTGGTGGGATCCTAGGCAAGTCACTTAATTGCTGTTTGTCTCATTTCCTTTTTTATATTTATGTCATTCATCCATTCTGAATTTATCTTGGTGTAGGGTGTGAGACGTTGAGCTAGACCCAATATCTCCCATACTGTTTTCCAATTTTCCCAGAAGTTTTTGTCAAATAGTGGATTTTGTCCCAAAAGCTGGGCTCTTTGGTTTTATTATAAACTGTCTTGCTGAGGTCACTTACCCCAAGTCTATTCCACTGATCCTCCCTTCTGTCTCTTAGCCAGTACCATATTGTTTTGATGACTGCTGCTTTATAGTATAGTTTAATATCTGGCACTGCTAGGCTCCCTTCCTTCACATATTTCTTTCATTATTTCCCTTGATATTCTTGATCTTTTGTTCTTCCAAATGAACTGTGTTATGTTTTTTTCTACATTCTACCCAAATTAGTTTACTTATTTAGTGCCTTACCTATCAAACTCCCACCACTCTTGAATGTAGGAGACCTGATTGGAACCCATGTCTTCTTGATTTTGAGCCCAACATTCTTTCCACTGTACCATTTAATGACATTCTTATTGGCACCCAAGAGGGAAAGGAATTAGATTGGATAGGGTCATATAGCCAAGAATCAAAAGGTCCTGAATCGTGAAGGTCATCAGAAACAGAATGTTTCTGATATGAAAAAATGGGCTGGTTGCTAGATGAGCTGTGAGAATTTGAGATATCTAGTTGTTTAAAAAAGTCATGAGGTAAGAAGGCAAGGGGTGCTGCAAGGACATTTAGAGAGCAGTCTGGGGAATTTGGGACAAGCACAGCTAAGCATTAACAACATCCAAAGCACAATGCTTAGGGCTTTAATTATGACAGTAGCACTATGATTCACTGTGAAGTTTTCTTTCCTGTGTACCAACTTGCCTGAACCAGTTTCTTGACCCTAACCTAAGAGCTCCATTTCCCTCTCCTACTTTGATCTCTTTGTGACCTCCTGAAATCCTATAGTCAACAACCCTCTATTCTGCTTGGGGCAGGGTTTGAATTAGGTGACCTCTGAGGTTCCTTCCAAATCTAAACCATTATGATTCTATGATTCCACTTGTTTGCTTCCAGATCTCACCTTGGTTATTGTTAATACTTTGTTAAATATATTCCAATTTTCCAAAATATCTCTTGGAATTCCTGAGTGAACAGGGCATGTCTTTGTAAATTCTCAACTTCTATCCATTCCACATGCATGTCCTTTGTAAACTCGGAGAGGTCAAAAGTAAAACTAGAATGAAATGAGTGCATCAAAGAGGTGTGAGGGCAGGGTTAGTGAGATATCTAAGGGAAGAAAGATTATTTCTTAATGATAGAAAAATATCTAGGTGATGCAATGGATAGAGTACTGGACCTGGAGTTAGAAAGACTCATCTTCCTGCATTCGAATCTGGTCTCAAACACTTCCTAGCTGTATAACTCTGGGCAAGTTACTTTATCCTGTTTGCCTCAGTTTTCTCATCTTTAAGATGAGATGGAGAAAGAAATGGCAAACCACTTCAGTATCTGCTAAGAAAATCCCAGATGGCCTTATGAAGAGTCAGATATGATTGAAGAGCAGGGAAATCTCTCTGGCTTCAATACAGTGGTAGCATTTAAATGGACCTTCAGAAAGAACTTAGATGCTTAGCAAAACTTTCATTGGAAATGAATGTGACTTCATGATTCCACCCCAAACCTTGGTCCAGCCAGAACAATTAATCACTGAAACAGGGAGATAGCAAAGAATCATGTGACTGAGTGGAGAAAAGAACTTCCTGTGGACACACTTCATTCAATTGACCTGATCTTTAAAAAGGAGAAGGACTCCAAGAAGCCCTTGACTCTTGCCTACAGTTTGGATATACCAACCCTGGGGTCAAAAGTAGAGGGAAGGATATGAGAAGCAGGTATCGGAGGTTCCTACAGGAGAAAAGGAAATTTGACCAGACTGGCTGTAATGGGAAGTCTATAAAGAAAGGATCTACCGCATATCTCCTTTCTAGCAGGCAAAGCAGGTACTTCCCTCCCTTTCCTTTCCCTCTCCTGAGGCACCCTCTTCTACTTTTGAGAGTCTCAAAGGGATTTTTCATCAAACTTCTCTGAGCCTTCTCTTCTAGCCCTCTTGGAAGGATGAGAAAGAAACTCAATCTCTTTTCTACATGGTGCCCTTTCAATTACCAAAAGACAGTCATCATGCTTTTTCCTAGTTTTCTCCAAGCTAAACTCCTCAAATTGCATTGACTAATGCAATATCATATCTAGTCCTTTCAGTGCCCTAGTAACCTGGCTGCAGTCATCTAAACACTCTCTAGCTTATCAACATTTTTAAAAAATATGACCACCAAAAATGAATACAGTTTTCTGGAACTAGGAAGATCAGGGCAGAGTACAACAGGTGTATTGTCGTCCTTTTCTCTGAACACTAATTGAGCACTAAATTTCTGTTACTGCAATCTAGCATAAAATTACCCACCCTCCAATTTTCTAGCCACCAGGTCATGCTTGCAATCATGACTGATTTCAAGCTTTTAGATCACTAAAACTCCAGATCTTTTACACAACGGACTGTTATATAGCAACATTTCTCCCTTCTTGCTCTTGTGCATTTGATTTTTGAGACCCAAATATAGAATGTGACATTCATCTCTGTTAAATTTCTCAGAACTGTCTCCTGGGCATTGACCATCAATACTTTGTAGCTTTTCTTGCCTGGACAACAATTGTTATAACTCGTCCTTTCATTATATGATAACTACACAGTTCTCTAAGGGATGGTCTGAAATTGGCCTCTAGACCTCCTTTTCTTGGGGGTTTGTCTGTTGGGTTTCTAGTAGTTACTTGAACTAAAGTGGTTTTTTCCCCTTGAACTTGCTCAGAATTTTTGGTAAAAAATGCCTGCTGCACAGACAGAGAATGAATTGAGGAGATGAAAAAATTCCTTCCATAGCCTATATTCCAAGCTAGGGTCTATGATTTTTCCTGGTGGCCTATTTTATCTCTTAAAGTCAGAAAACCCATCTGCTAGTTCTGTCATGCTAGGAAACCTGACATTTCTGAGAGGAAAAGTGGTACTGCACATGATTTTAACAGTTACACAAGAGTTTGGAGTGGATTCAGTTGTATTTCCAATGATTAACATAGTGCCCTGTATGTGGTAGAGACTTAAATGCTTTTTGACTGACTGTTTTTGGAAGCAGTATGATATATTAGAAAGAACAATCGATCTAATTTAGGGTTAGAAACGAAGTTAGAGTTAGAAAGAAATTTAGAGTCAGGGTTAGAATTTAGGGTTAGAAGGGTCAAAGGACCATGGTTCAATATATATGTGACCTTGGCTTCTAACATCCTCATTAATGATACTATTTGCTGATAGTTTTAAGTATATAACTCTTATGTTTTTAAAGAAAAAATCCACTTAAACTTGTGCTTCCAATTGTCTTTGATAGGAACTGAGTATTGCATTTTGTCAAAAGCTTTTTGTGTATCTATTCATATTATTGTGATTTTTGTTCATTTTAATTGATGTAATTAGTTGGGTTCATATTTTTCTTTATATTAAAGTGTCCCTGCATATCAGGTAGAAATCCTGTTTGGTCACAATGTACAGGTTTTTTTGTGTTACATTGTTGTAGTTTACTGGCTAATATTTTATTTAAGGATTTTTGCATCTTTATTCATTAATGAAATTGGCTTTTTTTTGCTCTTCTTGGTTTAGGTATCAGCACCATGTTTGTTTCTTAAAAGAAGTTTGGCAGGACTCCTTCTTTACCAATTGTTCTAAATAATTTATTTAATATTGGAATTAGATGATTTTTAAACGTTTGGTAAAATTCACTTGTTTTGGTAAAATTCACTTTTCGGTTCTGATTTTTTCTTTTCTTAGGAAGTTTACTTATGACCTGTTCAATTTCTTGGACAAATCAGTTTCCTCAACTGTAAAAGGAGGATATTGGACTAACTATCTTGTGATGTCCCTTTTGGCTCTGGGTTTATGATCCTATGTAATCATGCTAAGGAAACATTAAGCGATGATAATTTTTATGATAAATTATGAACCAATCAATCAACAAATATTTATTAGGCAGCTACTATATCCCAGTGTGTTTTTGCTTGTTGTTGTATCCCCAGTGCTTAGAGAATGCTTGAAACACAGGAAATGCTCAATAAATGCTGCTGATTGATTGTTCAACACTTTGCTAGACTCTGGGGACACCCCTCACCCCCAACCAAAAAACAATTCCTGGCCTCCAGAAGCATACTTTCTAGTTAAGGATGCTTATGACCTTTGCAGTTTTACACTTAGAGAATCATGGCTTCTCTAAGTTGAAATGAAAATGGGGATAATAATAGGCATATTCTCCCCCTTAGGGGCGTTTAGAGGAAATCACTTTGTAAAATTATAAAGCATTGTAATGATGGGAACTATTATTATGGTTATTCCCCAGGAATGTGAAGAGTTTCTACAAGATAGGCCTTTTCCCCCTCTTTTCTTCTTTTCCCCCATTGCTCAGCTGCAACTCCAAGCCAGTGTTTAGTAAGTGGGAGTGACTACAGATTCAGTTTCTTCTCCTTCCTTACCCCCATAATTAAGCTGTCAACAGGGCAAGGCAAACCTTGGAGAATAAAATGTGTCTAAGAGAATTGTGTCTCTCCTCAGCAAGAAACCTATAGTTTTTTTTCTTTCCTTTTTAATCTTAATCACAACGTTCAAGGGAATGCTGGATCAGAGGTAGCTGGGTTGCTTGGATTATTTTTCCCCCACTCTATGTGACTCCCCCATCCTTTACTGTTTTAAAATAACAATCAATTGTTTAATTGCTCAACTCCTCTTCCTGTACCTTCATGAAACAATTCCTTGGAGAATTATCTTCATAAAACAAAAGCTTCCCAAAAGCGCCCATAGTGTTCTAAAGGAGGAAGAAGAGTTGTTCCTCAGTATCCCCAGGTCCCTTCCTGTCAGTGAGAGAGGGAGATCAGGCAAGGTCTTTTCTATAAACTGTTCAATGTATAGAGTTATATAGATTTCCAGCATTGAAATTTACCTGGATAACTGAAACTACAAATGATCCTCAAAATTTAATTCTAGTTAAAAGGTCCAGCTACAATCAATCGTACCCTTCAAAAGTCCAAATTGTCTCAATTTGGCCTCTTTTTTATGACTAAAGTGATGTGATAGAGTGAAAAAATAAACAGCATTGAGTAAAGAATCATAAACATCATATAACAACTGCATGAATGCTACTTACCAGATTACAGGGGGCTTGCCATTTAGAGTCCAGTTTTTATCAGTTTATTCAGTGTGCTTAGCTGAAAATTCTATGAAAGTTTTTCTGTTCTTCTTGCCACAGGGCAAGGAAAACTTTTCCACTGGATTCTGAGCCAGAACTGAATTTTCATAGCATTTGACCTTGTTATGAGAAGAAGAAGAGCAAACTGTTTTGGGCATGCAGTGGCAGTGTTATCTCAAACCTCTTTTTGTGATTTCCATTGGGCCAAGATGGAATGCAAGAATGATTTCAGTGTCATAGATTTAAGGCTAGAAGAAACATGAGAGGCAGTCTAGTCCAACCCCTTCATTTTACATATGAGGAAACTAAGAGGTTAAGTAGTTTGATCAATATTCCATAGCTAGTTAGACATGGCATTTGAACCCAGGTCTTCCTGACTCCAACCAAAAATTCTCCTATACTTCTCTCATCATTCTTCCTCCTGCTTTCCCTGTTAGAATCTTACCCTGGGACAGGACCTCAGACATACCCCTTTGCTAAATTAATTTCCATTAGCCGTGGTAAAGAAAACTTAGGAATTTCTTCCATCCTCTCTTTAAAGATCTAGGAAGGCAAGGGAAAAAAAGTTTAAGAGGTATCTGGAAGTGAGTATCACTTAATATAAGCATTTGAATTATGTCCTTCTGTTTTTGCTACCTTCAATAATCCATGCGACCAAGTTAATAATAAGTAAAGACAACAAGCTTTTATATTCAGGTACATGAGGGAAGATATATGGATAGTATTTTGTTCTACTTCAGCTATGGTTTATATATTTATTCAGATGACCTGTGCAATGTGGAATGTCTATATTTATTTGTCTACAAGTTTAGTGGTGAACCTCCAGCTCTGGAATTCACATGTTGAAGAGAAGGGTCCAGAGATGATTTAGAGATTCAGCCACAAGAGTAGGGTTGTTATACAGAGCCACAGTCCTTGGATGGCCTGGGCTACACAAGGAAAGGCCTGCACCCTGAAGAATTAGGATATGGATTATCATAGCCTTAGGACTGAGTCTTAGGCTCAAGATCAATTACTGACTCTAGTGTAGATTAGAGTTGAAAGAGACCTTACTGTTCATCTAATCCAACCCTCTCATTTTACAGAAGAGACAGGCCCATAGAGGAGAAAGATTTCATTAAGGTCTCAAAGAAGAGGAACTAAGTGACCTTGATCCATTACATCCCAGTACAGTCTCCCCCCACCCTCTGAACTTCATAAAAGGTTTGGTCACAAAGATTTAGATAAGAACAAGGTAATGAAGGAACTTGGAATGAAGTTAAGCATGGAAAGCTTCTTATACAAAGAGAGTTTTAAGTTGAAGGAAGTAAAGGAAGTAAAGTAAAAAAAAATTATTGCCAGCAATAAAAACCAGGCAGGTCATTGTAATGAAACGGTAGGAACAAATGGTCCTTTCCATTTCTTTTTTGGTCAATCTTGTCCAACTCTTTGTAATCCCATTTTGGAGTTTTCTTGGCAAAAATACTAGCGAAGTTTGCTATTTCCTTTTTCTGGCACATTATTAGATGAGGAAACTGAGGAAGAGTTAAATGACTTGTACAGGGTCACATGGCTACTAAATGTCCAGAGACCATATTTGAACTCAGGAAGATGAGTCTTCTGGAATCCAAGCCCACTTCTTTATTCACTGCGCCACCAAGTTGTCCTTAGGCAGCTCTTTGCAGGCAAGGGCAAGGGAGATGGTGAGTTGGATATCAGGGAAGATGAAAATGATTTTTTTAAAGTCAGAAGGTAGTGTAGTGTGTGTGATGACATGAGCAAAAATAGGGAGGAAAGAAACCAGTAAACATATTAGGAAAGCAATGGAAGTTAATTCTAGTGGAGCTCAAATTATGGAGAACCTTCGAATGCCAGGCTGAGGGTTTTGTAGGGGAGAGTTAAATGTATGATAGCGATAAGTTTAAAAGTCAGAAGATCTTGGCTGAAGCCTCAGCTCCCAAACTCTAAGATCTATGACCTCAAAAAAATCATGTCACTTCTCTGATCCTCAGTTTTTTCACCTGTGAAATGGAATTAATAATACATCTCATAGGGTGCAATACCTCATAGGGACTTGTGGTGAGTCAGGAGTTCCCAACCTTTTTCTGTGTCATGGACTCTTGAAAGTTTGATGAAATCTATAGAACCTTCTTCAGAATAAGATTTTTAAAGAACTGAAGGAAATCTTAACTTTTAAATAGAAGCTAGAGAAAATAAAGGTATAATTTTTTTCCTATTAAAGTTCATAGACCCCCTGAAATCTGTCTACCAAAACTCTCCATGTTAAGACCCCTTTCATGAGGGAAGAACTTTATAAACCCTAAAGCAGTGTGTACATGTGAGGAAGACTTTCATTACTTTATTCAGCAGCCACCGAGGATTCACTGAAGGATTTTGAGGTGGGAGATGATAAGTTTCCAGGTAGGTAAGAAATGGTACAAAGTGTGATTCTTGCATGACTTTGGGCAAAGTGAATTAACCTCTCCTTCCTCCCTGGGCTGTTAATAGGCTTAGTTACCCAGGAAAAGATTTGAGTTTCTCAGACAAGATGTACCCTGAAAGTGCATAATGCTATAATTACACTGGGAAAGCAACGGATTTTGTGAAGTTGGCCTCGACAGTTAACCTTTAAAACAGCGCAAAGATGCTCAGCCTCAGCTCCTCCTACTTCCCTCTATTTTTACATCATCTCACTTTGCCATGTTCATAAGATGGTGCCTCTTGTCGCAGTGACAGATGAAAGGCTAGAGTGATAGCAATCGGCACGACAAATGGAAAGGCCCTCTGAGAAGACCCACAGAATGTTAGAGCTGGAAAGAAAAAGACCTTAGGAGACAGAACGTTATCATATAGAACATAAGGCTGCAAAAGAGCTTAGAGAATATAGAATTTTAGAGCTGGGAAGGACTTAGAGACCCTCATTGAAATTGTCATTCAACAGATAAGAGGATTGAGTCCTAAAGATGGAAATAGAATGAATAAATGAAAAAAATGAATGAAAAAGTATTTATTAAGCACCTACTATGTGCAAACACTGAGTTTACAGATAGAAAAACAATGATAATCTCTGCCTTTAAAGAACTTGTTGGCTTAGAGAAGGGAGAAAACTTTGATTTAGAAAATTAATAGGATGGTGAACTGAAACATGGGAGAATAGACCAACACATTCCATTCAAGAAAAGTGGCAGAATAGCTTTGAAGATAATTCATGGAGACATAACTGAAGAGATTAAAAATAAATTCTCAGGTGTGAGGTTATTGCTGTGGAAGATGTGGTGGGAGAGGAGGGAATAAAATGAAGTCCATCAGGAATTAGCCTGAAATAATGTTACTAGAGAGATAGTCACCAATGAGGAGAATTAAGACTTCAAGGCAGGCATTCCTCCGGAATCTATTCTCTGGTATAAGGTAACTATCTTAAAGGAGGTTGTGGAGGTAATGACTGGAAAGGAATGAATGAACTAAGTAATTAATTTAAGAATATACAGTTTACACATGACATAAGTAGGGCTGGAGCCCAGGTCTTCATTTCCTGCAATGTTCTTTTCTTTATGCCCTACAAGTTGGTTTCTGTTCATTCCTTCTAGGGCACAATGCAAGAGTCTTATATCAATGGATTTCCAAAAATATAGTTATAGGGATCATTAAAATGCACCACTAGGAGGTAGGAGGGAACTAGTGGCTAGTGCTCAAGTGTTCCCAAATGAGATAATACCCTAAAATACACCAGTGGTGTTATAGTCATGTTTCTTAGCCTTAAGTCCAAGGTTTCAAGGCTAAAGCAGTGAAATTATCCTAAATCTCTGGAGATTTTAAAGGAGAGGTTTATTGCCAGTCAAGAATGCTATGGAAGGGATTTGTTTGGGGTTCAGGTTGATTGGAGCAAATGCCTTCTTAGGTGTGTTGTTGTCTAACGATTCTAAAATTTGGGAAAAAAGTTTCTAGGATTTCTAAACTATATTCTATAATTTAGAATGTGTTCAATATTGATCAAGTTCTTTTTTTATTATACTGAGATTCTTTGATTATACCATGCTATTATTCTATAATTTTAATATCCTATCATAGGATTCTAAAGTTTACTTATTTCTAGAAAGTATTTTTTAAAAATTAAACCCTTACCTTCTGTCTTAGAATCTATACTAAGTATTGGTTCCAAGGCAGAAGAGCAGTAAAGATTAGGCAATGGTGATTAAGTGACTTGCCCAGGGTCACACAGCAAGGAAGTTTCTGAATCCAATTTTGAACCTAGGACCTCCCATTTCTAGGCCTGGCTCTCAGTTCACTGAGCTATCCAGCATCCCCCTAGAAAGTATTTTTATCTAAAATACTTTGCTTTCCCATATCTTTAGATATCTTTCATTTTATATTGTATTTTAAAAAATCTTTGCCTTCTGTCTTAAAATCAAAACTGTGTATTGGCCCCAAGGCTGAAGACTGGTAAGGGAAAGGAAATGTAGGTCAAGTGACTTGTCCAGGGTCTAACAGTTAGGAAGTGGCTGAGGCCAAATTTTAACTCAGAATCTCTTGTCTCTAGGCCTGACTCTTAATCCACCTAGTCACCTTCCCACCCTCTTTTAAATGTCTTTTGTATATTTGTAGAGAATGATTTGCCATATGATCATTTGACATAGGTGTTCCTGAGTTAGTAACCGGCTAAGGTCAAAAAGTTAGTCAGTGATAGGGCTTATAGTTGTTCAGTCACTTCAGTCATGGTCAGACTCTTTGCGACCCCATTTAGGGCTTTCTCAGCGGAGATAGTAGAGTGACTTGCCATTTCCTTTTTCAGCTCATTTTACATATGAGGAAACTGAGGCAAACAAGGTTAAATGACTTGTCCAGGGCCACACGACTTGGAAGCATCTGAGGCCAGATTCAAACTCATGAAAATGAGTCAACCTGACTCCAGATCTAATGTTCTGTGCACTATGCGGTCACCTAGCTGCCCCTCTCAATCTCTACATCTAAACAATGAAGAGAGGAAGTAACGATTTGGAACTACAATTCCATTGGTTTAGGGGACATTTGTGAGAGAAAATTGGTTCTGATAATGCCGAGCGGACCCTTCTCTACAACTTATGATCTTAAAGAGCTACCCAAAGCACCAATATATTGAATAATTTTCTTAGTCACACAGCCACCATGTGTTGTAGGCAGCACTTGAGCTGATTTAAAGACCATCATTCTGCTTACTACACCCATCTGCCTCTCTTAAGATAAGATAAGAGCACTTACAAAAAATGTGGGCTGCTAGATGGTACAGTAGGTAGAGTACCCAGCTTGGAATCAGGAAGACATGAGTGCAAATCCAGCCTCGAACATTTACTAGCTGGATGAACCTGAGCCTCAGTTTCCTCATCTGTAAAATGAACTGGAAAGAAAGTGGCAAACCATTCTAGTGTCTTTGTCAAGAAGACTCCAAATGAGGTCATGGAGAGCCAGACACAATTGAAATGACCAAAAGGCACAAAAAATATGCCTTGATAGAGCAGCTAAGAGAAAAGTGATTTGTAAAAAGCAAAAATGTTAATTTTTTAAATTCATATACTTTGTAGATATAGGTAATGCTCTTAAAATGGAGGCTTCTATAATCTCTGGGAAAAGAGCATACATGGAGAAACTTGTATTATACCTATCTCTCTCTCTCAAAACGTATGGACTTGTCCACAGACACCTGCTTAAGTCTCAATTATGATGGATTAATTGGTTTAGAGTTATTCTAGATGATACCCTAAATTAGAGGAGGCATTGTTGTCATGAATGCTCTTTTCATACCTTTAAACATTAAAGAAATATGAAATATTATAAGCATTCCAGGGGAAAATATATTGGTTCTGGATTTGGACAACTCAGATTCAAATGTGACTTCTGCTACATGACCTTAGACAAATAACTTATTACTCAGGGGCCTCAGTTTCTCATTTGCAAAATGGGGATGATAGGCCCCAAGTCCTTGTTGATCCTGTCTAGCTCTATATTTATTATCCTGTCTTCCTATGAGTCTCAGAAGCAATATAGCTCTCATCTGCAATGCCTGTCCATTCACTTTCATTTATAATTAATTAAATAGATGTTATAAGTATAATATAGTAAAGAATACAATATGATTATAATATAAATATAAAATAAATCAAATTAAAGTAGAGTGAATTCCTTTACATAAATGCCTTCTATAACATCTCAGCAAGTGATAAGTCTTAAAAATATATAATCAGATATATTGAACAGCAAAAAGGAACATACTGCCAAAGCAAAAGAATTTTGGGAAGTAATGGTAGGGATCAAACAATGGCAACAACAAAAATATACAATTGAATAATGTTACACCTACGAGCTACAAATGGTTGCACTTAGCCTGAGGTAGCATCGCACAAGGTACAATTTTAAAATATGGACCATAATTCAGGATCAGTCTTTAATCTTCCTGGATAGCCTATACTTTTTTTTTCATAGTTAGAATTATTCAGAAGTAATTGTTTGTGTGTGTGTGTGTATTTTGTATTGAGCATCAATCTATTTTTTAATTCAAATTATTGTTAAAATATATTAACAGTACAAAAGGGTCAAATCCCTAGGACACTCTAGTATCAAAGTAGGCTCCAAGGAATTAATAAGTAGTCTAAATCCTTTGCAACTCTCAGTCTTGTTGACAAGGACAGTGTGAGAGATGTTGTCGAATGCCTTTCTATAATACAGACATACCACATCTATTCCTTTAATTTACCAGTCTAGCAGCTCTGCTTAGAAGTAACATGAAGAAAGCTTAGTTTGGCATGGCCTAATTATTATTTTTATTGTCATTTTATATTAGCACTTTTCTTATATTTGCCTTCTTTGTCAGAGAAAATAAAAAAGCAAAATAAAATGGGTACTTCTTCCTTTTTTCCATCATATATTTTCATAGTGGCATCCATTCCTATACAGTGATCATATCCCTACATATCCGTACATCCCTTTGTATTTCTTTAAAAAAACAACCTTTTGTTATCCTTGGAATTAATTATTAACCTCAACTTCTTCTCATCACTAGTAAACTGAACACTATTTTTAGAGGTTTATTTTATTATTTTCTATTTTTCATCCTATGATGCTTGACATTCATTCTATCTTATACATATATCTTTGAAATACAGTCCAGTTATTTGATGATTTTCCTATGCATCCATGGCTTTTGACAGTTCATTTTTTAAATTCCTCAATAATTATTTCTAATAGATTTTCATTATCAATAGCTTCTAAGCAAGTCTTCCTGAAGAATTTTATTTTATGGGATGTTATTGATCCTTTCATTGAACCATTTGAAACCTTTCCTAAAGTCTGTGCTATTTTCCAGGCTGGATCCAATAAGTGATTAGCCTTTAATATATCAGATATATTGAGTAGCAAAAAGGAACATATTACCATGCATTCTTAAATAGTATATTACTTTATAAATTATTTCCAATGTTTCCATTCTAGCATCTAGTTCCTCATGGTCAGGAAAAATGAAGTCCATAACCACAGCTCCTCTTTTTACTTCTTTCATCTTTCTAGGTTCCATCTCACAGTATAATTTGAATTCAGCTCTACCCCTTCACTCTAATCACTAGGAATCAATAGTATTCTTAAGTTTTGAAAAATGATCAGAAAACCATTAGGAAGAGAACATTTCTCTCTATTCTTAATGCCAAATTAACAAATAGTTATTTCTAAACTTCTTGATAGAGTCAGCAATAATCAATTACTTGTCACTTCATTCTCTGACCATTAATAAGTGACTTCTTTCATGATAATAACCTATAAATCTATTATATGACAGGAAAGCCAACCTAACTAAAGCAGCAGAGTACCATAAGGATGAGCTGAGAGGCAGCATGTAGCGGGCAAGTCAAACCACTATTATCACCACCTTATTCATCATCTTCCATTAGATCCTGATGGAAAAAGCCCAGGAACCTGAGTCAAAGGGCTTTGGGGATAGTGGAATCCCCCAAGCCACCAGATCTGCTTCCATTCCAATCTTTGAAGCCATTGAATGGAGAAATTACTGTGGAGAACATGACCTTCATTATCACCACCAACAACAACTGCTGACCAATAAGGAAAGAGAGGCACTAGAGTCCTGAAGTGGAGCATCTCCTAGAGCACCCATCTTGCTTCTAGCCTAGCCTTCACTCCTACCATCCAGGGAGGTAGCTCCTGTGGAGATCAGCCTCCCCTACCAAATGCCAATTGCCACTCACAGGTCAGGCAAGCAAGATGAACTGAAGCAGCAGGATACCCTGAAGGAGAGACAAAGGCAACATGTGACAAGCAAGTCAAATCACCAGCACTTTGACCACTTTTTCCCTTGTAACCCTGATTGTAACATCCCAGGATTCTGAATTCAACAGCCTTGGAAACTGCAATACCTTCCAGCGATTAGAAATAAAAATAGAAAATTGCTTTTAGCCAAGTGTCAAATTATCTGAACATCAGAAACTGATATGATTTTATCAGTGATAATGACACTAAAGACATGACCATCTATTCTGCCACTTCACCCTAAGGAGAAGGAGCTAATTAGGTGGCACAGTGAATAGAGGGCTGGGCCTTGACTCAGGAAGTTAAGTTCAAATGTAGCCTCAGACACTGGCGTTGTTACTACAGGCAAGTCACTTAATCTCTACCTGCCTCAGTTTCTTCTATTGTAAAAAAAGGATAGCAACAATTGGGATAACCTTTGTTAAGCACTTAACACAGAGTCTGGCACATAGCAGGTGCTATATAAATGAGCATTCTCTTCCCTTCTCCACTAAGGACCATGAATCCTTCCACTCGATTTACAGCTAAAATCTTCCATATACAGAAAATATTTTCTTCCCCATTAGAATGTGAACTCTTTGAGAGAAGAGATTGTCTTATATTTCCATTCATATCTCCAGCACTTAGCACAGTGCTTTGTAAGTAATAATAATAAGTATTTCATTATTTCATTCTTTTATTTGTTCATTATTCCTTGGGACACAAAGAGCTGTTTTTTTTAATTAAAAGAGTACAGTTTTTTATCCATATGGAGGGCTACATATCTATTTCTCTTACTTCAGCCCAAGTTTTCCTTCCCTTCCTTCTTACATTTTTCTACACTATAGCCTCCTGATAGGTTAGGATTTATCTCCATATTCAAGTTTTTCTTGTTTCTTTGAGAGAGAAAAAGAGACTAACAGACAAGACAGTAGAGACAGAAACAGAGATAGAGATTCAGAATCAGAGAGAGACAGAAAGAGGAAGGAGAGAGAGAGGAGAGACAAAAACAGAAGACACATAGAAACAGATTTAAAGAAAGAGAGACAGAGAAAGGAAAGGGACAGAGACAGGCCATAGACAGAGAAACAGAGACTCAGGGAGAAAGGTTTGTCTATATCTGAGTTCTCTTCTGCCCACCACACAGTGATTCCTTGCCTGTAAGGAAGGTGCCTAAAAGAGATATAGAGAAAAAAACAAAGAGAAACTATTTTCAGAAAATCTCTGTAATGGTTTAGAGAATATGCTAAACTTGGATTCAGGAAGACTTCGGTTCAAACTCTGATAAGTGCTTATTAGTTAGGTGAACTCATTGTTTCTGAGCCTTGTTTTCTTCCAGTGTAAAATGAGGATAATAATAATAATGCTTTTCTTGAAGGAGTTAATATGAGTATTAGATGAGGTCATGTATGCAAAGCACTATACAAAAGGCAGCTAATATTGCTTTATATGCTATTCAGGTCGTGTATCCATTATTTAATTTATTTTTCTTAGCCTTTTAGTGACTGCTTGTTCGACCTGGAGGTTCAGAGGCGACATCACGTCTTATGCATTCCAATTTCTTTCTATGCCAGTTCTGAGGGTCATTATAGATGCCCACCTTATCAAGGAATAAAATAATTTTGAACTGAGGCAGATGTGTCCTGTTTCCAGTAGATGCTTAGTTTCCCAGTATGACTTCTTAAGCCTGAGGACTCCTTTTATAATTCAAATCCAGTGACTGAGGTCCAAGTTTTATGTATCTCTCTCCCCATTCCAATGAGCTTGAGGATAACAAAGTGCCAATTGTGGTTTATAATACTAAGGATGGCTAAACTGTTAATATCCTCCTACAATTGCTTTCTCTAAGAAAACCTAAAATAAAATGGCTAATGTTTTAGTCTCTAAGAAATACCACAGTTGCCAGGCTTTCTCTTTTCTCTCATCTAGAGGCCAAGTCCTGGAGGATTCAGCCTTTTATGCATGGAATTGGATCCTGTCTTGTGTTCCAACTCTCCAGATTGGTGGTTGCTGGGATTCCAGCCACACTTCTCTTCATGACTATGTCCTTACCAGTTATTGGACTGGTATGTCTTCACCCTCCCATCCTCCCCTTTCTTGTTCTGGACCCATATTTAAATCAACTCGGTTGTTGTTCCTGAGAAAGGTGTGCCAATCTACTCTCCAATGGTTCTACCCATCTCTGTAAACTTCCAAGCAAAGTATACTTCCCTGGCCACCAATTCCCACTAAATGTGGTTTCTCCTTTGAATATAAACCCTTTGTGGAGAAAGGTTGTGGTGATCATTGTAATCTTTCATGTTGTTTGCTCTTATAATGATATAACTCCAACATGGAGTCACTTAGGCTAAATGGTTCTATTGTCTATAAGACATATAAAAGCAAAGACAGACCAGTTCGATATTTTTTCACTGCTCTGATTTATGTTAATCTTGTATCAGGCATTTATTACTCTCAGTTTCTGATTGTTCCTGATCAACTGCAGTGGTTTCTGAGTCATTCCACTTCTGCTGCTTCAGATACTCAACCTAGATCCTCTCCAGTTTCTGGTTCCAATCAAGAAATGCCTCCCCTAATTGAGCTTCACCTAAGCCTGCTAGTGATAATTGACCCTGAGGATTTCTGGATCAAATAGGAATGGCCCCTTTGTTACAAATAAAAATTGATCTGGAGGCTCCATCACCCAATTAATGAGCATTTATTAGTAAAGAGATGGAAAGAGAATGAAACCCTTTCTAGATCTGATTCTCCATTTGGCTGGCTAACACCATGCTGCTGCAACCGCAGCACAGAGAGAAAATGCCAGAGAGCTTCCTGCCCAGGTTTAAAAATCCTGTCCTTGGCTACTGGCTTTCAAACATTGTTCTATCTGCCCTTCCATGGCAATGTCATGCTGGCTCTGGCACACTGATGCTCGGTGATGCCAGGAGACGCTAGAGTCAGACCATTGGATACGATATTGCTCTGCAACACCTATGTCCCACCATTGGGGTGCTGTGGGATGGAGGTATTTTCCTTCATACACCTTCCATATTGGCACCAATTATCTATTCTCCATGTAAGAAGGTGGTGATTAGGAAGTTTGGGGTGTAGTTGGAAACCCACTAGAAAGATGTACAAGGGCCTCTCCTCCCTTTCAGCCACCTTTCCTTACTGGGAGACAAAATGGAGTTTCTTGAGAAAACGGGGATCACTGCTATGTCATACTGGGGTTGGTGGGGCTAAAGGGAAGTTATACCCTAAGGAAAATTGAGTATAACCCCGCTAAGACATTGGTGCCAGTCAGGGTACCCAGAAACCTCCCTTATTCCCCTGCTGTAGGTCAGGCTAAAAATGGAGGTCAGCCTGCCTCCCTTCCTCAACCCCCTCTCTCTATCTCCTACAGATAGGATACATACAGATCTGACTAGAGAACTAAAGGTTTTAATTTAGGAACTGATAACAAAGAAATGGAGATGGGGTTCACAGGAAAAGAGGGTGTAGGGTAATTTCCTAAGTTCCCTGAGTCCTTGACTATGCCAGGTACCCACAAAGATTCAGACCCCGAGAATCTGATCTCTGTGTTCCCCAAACTCAGCTTCACTGTCCCAACGCCAAGATTATATTTCTATACTATAAATGATACTAGATTCAGAGGGGATATTGTGGGGCAAAGTCCAAGACAAATATGGTCCAGGGATTGGCTCCCCAATGGAATTCCAGATACCCCTGCCCAACTCAGTTGAAGCTTTTGTTGGATATTCAGTGAACTTCAGGAACCAGTATAAAGAGTAACTGCAAGTCTCCTTAGAAAGTCTGAGGAAAAACCTCCAGGGCTCACTTCAGAGGGTCTCTCAGCCAAAATACAGCCTCCTTCCCCTTTGACTTCCCTCCAAAGCTGCTCCTTCCCGCTCTTCTGTCCAAGAACCCTTTCCTTCTCCATCAATTGGTCACTGGTCCTATTTCCTCAGTGTTCTAACTGCCAAGTTCCAAAAAGCCCTGGCTTGCATTGCATCCTTAGTTCATTTTTAAGGTATGTAACTTTGCCATCTGCACTCCAACTTAGACCATGTTTTCTCCCTAATTCTTGCATTGGGTGTTCCACCACCCCTCCCCCAGAACTAAAGGGGCACATATGCCTTATTTATATTGTCATACACTGTAGCTGTGTATTGTTGTTGTTGGTTTTACCTGCTTGCTTCACTACACAACTATGAAACTCATTTGTACCAGCTTCCTCAGTATTAATTTCCTATAAATTTCAGAACCCACGTCCTTCTTTAGCCTAAATCTAAGAGGACAAATAAAGCAGCTGCCTCTTTTTTTTGGGGGGTAGGTATCATATCTCCAAAGCTTAACACAGTGTCTGGGATTAACTAAGTGCTAAAGAAATTACATTTCAGTCATTCACTCATACTTGGAATTTCACAAAAGCATTCAGAGATTTATGGTCTCTGAGATGGTAGGGACCTTAGGGTTATCTTGCCTTTCCTTGTAACTAAACAGCAATCCTTTCAATATCCCTAATAATTGAGATCCATTCTGAAATGAAGGCTTCTAGTCAGGAGAAACCTACAAGGACCTGGGGCAGCTATTTCCATTTCCAGACACTTTAATTTTTAAGAATCTTTCAAATATTATGTATCCTCCCCAGGACAAATTCACTCATCCCCAGGCTAAAAATCCCCATTTCTTTCAAATGATCTTGATATGATACTTTTCCAGATTCCTTTATCATTCTATTTGACCTCCTCTAGAAATACTCATGTTTGTCAATGTCCCTTATACAATGCAGTGTCAGGTGTGGTTTGCCCAGGACCCAGTATATAGCAAGACTATCCCCTTGCTCCATTTAGCACCATACTTCTATTAATGAAGTCTAAGAGAGATTTTTTTTTGATGGCTATTTGCATGGTTGACTTCAGAACTTTCATTCCATTAAAAAATCTTTGATACAAAGTGATACACACACACATATATAACATATATATGTATGTATGTGTATATATATATATATGTATATATATATATATATATTTAAATCATTGGTTTTCAATGTGTGGTCCACAGACTCCTTGAGGTTTCCCCCAAATATTTCAGGGGATAAGATCAAAACTATTTTCCTAATATTAAGATTCTTTCTTTTTCCAGCTACATATCTATATGAGGCTGGATTTTTTTCAGACAGTACAACAAAACTAATATTTTTAACAAATTGCATGCAGAAACAGATATAAGAATCTGGCTATCTTCCATCAAGCCAGATATTAAATATATTTAAAAGGAATACATAAAACAATGACTCTCTTCTCACTATATTTTTTATTTTTGAAAATAATTATTTCTGAAAATTATTATTTGTAAAGGTATGTTATTTATGTTAACAAGTAATGGATTTATTATTAATGTTTTAATGAATACTTTAAGTGTCAGCACATTTAATTTCTAATATAATAAAATATTGATAGAATTTACTTACATAAACAAAATCTTCGTGGTACACCATAATTTTTACCATTAAAATTTTTTCAGTTACATATAGAAACAGTTTTTTACAACATTTTTTTTGATATTTTAAAATCAGATTTGCTACCTCTGTTTGCTTCCCTCCCCTCATCCCTAGGTGATGAATAATTCAATATAGGTTACACCCATACTTTCATGTTATATATTTCCATATTGCTCATACTATGAAAAAAGACATATATTACAAATAAAATTGAAATCTCATGATGGAAATATACTGGATGCTTTGCTCTGTACTCAAAGTCCAATAGTTCCTTCCTTGTCTGTGGATAGTAATTTCATCATGAGTCCCTTGCTGTTATCTTGGAGACTTGCTTTGTTGATCATGGTTTAGTCCTTCACAGTAGATCATCACGTAACATTTCTATTACTGTATAAATCGTTTTCTTGTTTCTTCTCACTTCACTTTGCATTAGTTCATATAAGTCTTCTCAGGTTTTTCTGGACTCATCCTGCTTATTGTTCCTCATGGTGTAATAGTATTCCATTACAATCATATACCACAACTTGTTCATGTATTTCCCAAGTGATAGACAACTCCTCAGTTTCTAATTCTTTGTCACTACAAGAAGAGCTGCCAGAAATATTTTGTTATAGGTAGGCTGACCTGTAACAGTGGTATTGCTAAGTCAAAGAGTATGCATAGTTTTGTGGCCCTTTGAGGCTGGTTTCATACTACCCTCCATAACGGTTGGATCAGTTCACAGTTCTACCAACAGTGGATTAATGTCCCAGTTTTTCCACATTTTCTCCTTAGCAACTATCATTTTCCTTTTTGGTCATATTAGTCAAACTGGTAGGTGTAAGTTGGTATGTCACAGTTGTTTTAATTTGCATTTTTCTAATTAATAGTGATTTTTTTCACATGATTATAGTTTTAATTTCTTCCTCTGAGAACTGTCTGCTCATACTGTTTGACCATTTTTCAATTGAGGAATGCCTTGTATACTTACAAATTTGACACAGTTCTCTATATATTTGAGAAATGAGGCTTTTTTTCTGAATCACTATTAGATTTTTTTCAAATTTGCTGTTTCCCTTCTAATATTGTTTATATTGGTTTGATTTGTACAAAAATGTTCTGATTTAATGTAATCAAAATAATCTATTTCATTCTTTGTAATGTTCTCTGTGTCTTCTTTGGTCATAAATTCTTCCCTTATTCATAAGTCTGACAAGTAAACTTCTATGTTCCCCTAATTTGTTTGTGGTGTCACTCTTTATAGTGTTCATTTTAACTTTATCCTGGCGTATGATGTAAGATATGCTTGATTTCTGCCATACTGCTTTCCAATATTCCTAACATTTTTGTCAAATATTGAATTCTTTCCCCAAAAGCTTGGATCTTTGGGTTTGTGGAACACCAAGTTGATGTGGACACCTTCTTGGGTATGAATGTACTCAATTCAGCCTTATCAAAACTTAAATTTTCATTTTATCTTTTTATGCTTTCTCTTGAGTGTTGAATTTGCTCTTTTTTTCCAGCTCTGGTTTTTGGTCAGAAAAGTATGAAATTTCTTTATTTCATTAAACACCATTTCCACCCCCCCTTTGGAGTATTATGTTCAGTTTTGCTGGGTTTGTAATTCTAGGTTGTAGTCCTACATTCTTCACTATCTGGAACATTGTATTCTATGCCTTCTGGTCCTTGAATATAGAAACTACTAGGTCCTGTGTAATCCTGACTATGGAATCTTTGATATTTGAATTGTTTTCTTCTGGCAGCTTGTAGTGCTTTTTCCTTGTCCTAGAAGTTCTGATATTTTGCTACAATGGTCTTTTTTTTTTTAATTTTGTGGTCTCTTTCAGAAGATGATCAGTGGATTCCCTCAATTTCTGTTTTCCCCTATTGTTCAAAGATAAAAATGCAGCTTTCCCTGATGATTTCTTGTAATATGGTGTCCCTGTTCTTTTTTTGATCATGGCTTTCAAGTATTCTGATGAATATTTCAGATTATTTCTTCTGGAGGTACTTTATAGTTGGTCATTTTTCCCATTGAGATATTTTAGATTTTCTTTCCTTCCTTCCTTCCTTCCTTCCTTTCTTCCTTCCTTCCTTCCTTCCTTCCTTCCTTCCTTCCTTCCTTGACATGAATTTGAGGTCATTTTATAGATAAGTAGATAGGAGTTCATTGTATTTTTTCATTTTTTTGTTTATTTTTAAATATTTTTACATAATTGCATGATTCATGTTTTTTTTCCCTTCCCTTTTCCCTCCCCACACCTGGAGCCAACAAACAATTCTACTGGATTATACATGCATTACCAACAAATACCTATTTCTATAATATTCATATTTGTAAAAGTCTTTAAAAATCCAAAGCCCCATATCCTATATCCATAGAAACTAGTAATAAATCATGTTTTGTTTTGTTTTTCCTATGTTTCTACTCCCACAGTTCTTTCTGTAGATGTAGGTAGCATTCTTTCTCATAAATCTCTTGGGATTGCCCTGTATCATTGCATTGCTATTAGTAGCAAAGTAGATTGCATTTTATCATTCCACAGTGTTTCAGTTACTGTGTACAATGTTCTCCTGGTTCAGCTTATTTCATAGAGGCTCATAGTATTCAAGGATTTACACAAAGTCATTTAGGTGACAGAACCAGGATTTAAACCCCAAATTCTAACTGTTTTTTCAACCTAGAACTTTTCTCATCATATCACTCTGCTTCCAATATTGGATTTCTCTGGTAGAATATAAGCTCTTTGAGCACTACAGCTTTTTTGCCTTTTCTCTTTGCAGAAGTGAATAAGCAATTTAAAAATATTTGTTGAATTGAATTGGTAAAAATATTGAAAAGAATAAGGCAAAAATAGGTAGCAAGAGAGTTCTACAAGTTCAACTGCTACTTCTGGTACCTACTGGTTATTCAACCTTGGACAAGTCATTTAATCTTTCCATGCTCTGGGCCTCTCTTTAGGACTATAATTTGAAGGGAAGATGATAATCTCCCTTAGAAAAGGTTGATTGTCACCAGGAGTTCATGGAAACAGTGGAATAGCACCAGTCTCTTTCATTACTATAGATACTTATGTGTATGTATGAGTTATGTCTTTGACAGAATATAAACTCCTTGAGGTCAAGAACTATTTCATTTTTGTCTTTTTATCTCCAGAACCTAGCACAGTGTCAGGCCCAAAGCTGACAATTAATAAATGCTGATTGATTTATATGAAATTTAAATAAGGACATGAGAGGATGTGGTCTAAGTAAGGAGAGCAAAGTGAACCAAGGTTCAAAGTTAGGAAAACATTGGATGCATATGGAAGTGAAACGGTAATAGAAAGGAAATAGAAAAATATTCTATTATAATAAAGAGTTCAGAATCATCCTCAGTTGGAAATAAGGTTAGAAAAATAGTGGGAAGCCATATTTTGGAGGGTTCTGAATGCCAATCAGATGAATTGAGACTCGATCCATTATTTAATGACAGTTTTATAGTCTTTCCAAGGGAAGTGATATGATTTAAGTGATTTAAAAATCTAAAACCAGTCCATTGTCATGCATACCTTGAACACACAATATAGATGTTTGCCGAGGTTGGTCAAGAATTAAATATAAAGAGGAGAGTAGTCTGGATTGTCTTTAGGAAATTGAAAAGACCTCAAGTTTTTCCCCAGAAACTAAGCCCATCTTTTTTAATACAAAAATTTGGCTGGTATTACATAGCTATGAGATGTGGAATCTCACAGTTTCCAGAGAACTGAAAATAAATATCACACAGACAGTGAAGAGTGAGCCATCTGCAACTTATAACCAAAGAGGATCTTCAGAGAATAACAGGAGTAAAGGGTGTCATTAGCGAGATGTATACTTGGAAGACAAATTGGGCTGGTCAGGTGAAGAGGTTTGAAGAGTAACATGTAGACAGACTTAGTATTCCTGTGTCATTTTTACCATGTCAGAAGAAAGGAAGTACCCTCATATGTTAATAGGGTCCCTTTTGATGAATTTATGGTAGGATGAGGCTGAATTATACAGGATGGGCAGACATGGATGGGATAGTTAGCATCTTTTTTTAAACCCTCACTTTCTGTCTTACTAACAACTCTAAGACAGAAGGGCAAGGGCTAAGCAAACCAGGTTAAGTGACTTGCCCAAGGTCACATAACTAGGAAGTATCAGACCAGATTTGAGTCCAGGTGTTCCTGACTCCAGGCCTGGCACTCTATCCACTGTACTATTGAGTTGCCCTGCAACTTGCACCATTGAAAGCAAAGTTTACATGAATGAGATCACAGATTCATTTCAAGATTGATTTGAGGCTGGTCTGGTATGCAGGATGGATTCCTTGGGGATAGAACAGAGGAATAAGACCATTCCGCTCCCTGAAAATGCATTAGATGTGCCTGTTCAACACAGAAAGTTTGGCTGGCACATCTTAGAAGGAATATCAGATTTGATATTTTAAAACAGAATTACATCTATAGCTACACCGGTTCTCTTTGGGGTTTTCAATTTAATTCCCTCAGGGGTTTATGTAATACAGATAGATTTACATATTCTTTATTATCATCTAAAAATCAATATTCACAGAAATATCTGAAATCCTGCCTCCATTAGAATACTTTGGGAAAGCTTCAAGTTCAAGCATGGGGAAATGTGTGTGTTTTGCATGCATTAGTTAATAAGCTTGTGAAAATAAGTGTATTTCTGAGTACAAATATATCAGAAAATATTTAAATATTTGTATTTCCTATTTCTTCTATATATAGCTGTTTGGTACATTGTTGTTTAAATATTGTCTCTCCCAGAATTCTGTGAGCTCTTTGAGAATAGAGACCACATTCTACCTTTCTTCCTATCCCAAGACCTTAGCACAGTGCTTTTACAGAGTAAGAAATGTTTTCTGGATGCAAATTATAGATTGTGTGAGTGGGTAATGCATGAATGTTTACTTAAGTATGTGTACCTAAAAGTATATGTATGTGTTTCATGTGTACCTCATGTGCATATCTGTGTAAGTGTAAGGTATGTGTTTGTTTCCATATACCTGAGTGGGTGCTGTTAGCAATGATGATAATAATAGTTAACATTTTGATAGCACTTAATTCTGTGCTAAAGATCTTACAATTATTATTTCATTTGATCCTCATAACTGTGAATATGGGATTAACTCTCCCCCTGCCCATTTTTAGATTTAATCACCAAAAGTGTACACACCCCTCTTAATCCTCAAGTGGGGGAGGTCTGTGACCCACAGGTGCAATAGTGGGTGACAAATAAGAATCAACTGACTGCCCCCTGGGCAGCCCTAAGCAAAGTCTTTGTTGTAATTGGTACACATAAAATGGGAGAAAGGCACAGGAAGTGATGAAAGGAATGGTCTTTATAAATTGCAAGAACTTCCTGGGACTCTCTCTTTCATCTTGAACTGGACCCTGGAGGAGCTCTGGCTGAGGATCTTGGACTGCTTTACATTTCTCCTTAGAACTACCAAGTGGTGAGTGAAAAAGTTTGACTCCCTTCCTTGGCTTTTCCCTGGAGGTACTAGACTCTGGAGGGGCCGCTTGTCTAGGCAGAGGTCTCATGGGTAAAACTCTTGTAAAATTGACCTTTAGGCTCTCCTGCTGGGGCCTCTGGAGCCCTGTTGGAGTAAAGCCAGGGCTTGAGCACATAGTCTAGCTTGTTAAGCTAGATATCTTACTCTGCTCTCTCTCGTATCCCTACTTTCACTCTTCCCATATTTTATAAATAATATAATTTATTATGAATAATATAAATAATTCCATTTTACAGAGGAAACTGATCCAAACAGGGGTAAAGTGACTTACCCAGGATATACCACTAACTGCTGCCTGAGGCTGGATTTGATCTCAGCTCTTCCTAACTCCAGTCCCTATGCTATTGCCACTAAACTACCAACTGCCTCTAGTGCTTGCCAGTGAGAGTAGGTCTAGATACAAATTTTGGAGAATGTGTATATGATTTGGTAGCTACATCTGCATGTACATTAACATGTGCACATATATTTGTATATGAATGTGGATGTGTGTATGTATATGAAGAGTGTGCATGGGGGGAAGTTGGAAAAAGCAAAAGAACATGGAGTATCAGAATCCTCTCAGTCTCCAGGGGCTCACAGGCTCTGTTGCCAAATGCTTCAGTCCACTCACTCCAGACCAGGTTGTTTATGAAACAAAGCATTCATTTCTCCAAATAATATTTGGTGACAGGAGCCTGAAGAGCATTAGAAAATGTTGGGGGAAATGCCAACTTGGTCTGTATTCCTGCCACCGGGAGGGCACAACTGAGAAACTTGCCTAGGAGGGACATAAACAAACAAAAAAATCTTGCGCATTTAGGCAAGGGGATAAAAATACAGCCTCCCCATGCATTTTTCTTTGAAAAACACATTCCTGAATCATTGTGTAGCCTTTGAAAACAAATGTTGTCACTTGTCAAAAGCAGTTTTCTGCTTCTTCTGACAACATGGCCCTCCAGATGGAATTCTCCTCTGGCTAAAGAATACTTCTGACCTCCTCGTGATGGCTGGACACCCTGGACATATTGTCTCCTTTGTCTAGATGAGCTTGGCAATAGCTCACTTGCCGGGTGAGAAATCTCCTAGCCTTAGGAGTCCCCACAACCTCAGCTGTCTGCCAGGTGTCCATGAACTCTTTCAATCTGAAGCTATCCAGAGATGGTAGGTATGAATTCTTTGACTCCCCAGCGCTCTAGGCAAAACCCTCTTGCCATCTACATTAGAATATTAACTTATTGAGAGGAGGGAAAGTGCTTTTGTCTATGCAGTAATAAAATTTATACTACAAGTACAGACAACTCTGTATTTCACACACACACACACACACACACACACACACACACACACACACACAAATACACAAATGAGGAATAAATGGACGGAAATCACTAGCAGTGGGGGAGAAAGTGGATAGAAATTGGAAAGTCTATAAGTATGCCACCTCCTGGGCATGCAGTTCCAATTAATCCCAGTTGGTAGAGAAGTCAAAAAGAGATGAGTAGCACATATATATCATTGCGTAAATATTTTCCCAATAGAATCTTCCTCCCTGACTCCTCTAAACCTTTCAGGATCATCACAAAACAATAGAGTCATGGAACAAAAGATATCAGAAAATGGCACATGGAAAAAGTCATCTAAAAGATCATCAACTCAACTTAAACCTGAAAAGGAATTCTTTTTACATTACCCCTTTACCAAACATCTCCAGTGAAAGTGAGTTCATTACCTAGGAAAACTGCTCATTCCACTACTGGACAGCTCTGATTTTAAAGACATTTTTCTATCATTAATCCTAAATCTTTTTTCCTTATTGTTGTTCAGTGATTTCAGTCATGTCTAACTTTTTGTGATGCCATTTGTGTGTTGTGTTTTTTTTTTTGGCAAAGATTTTGGAGTACTTTGCTATTTCCTTCTCCAGATCATTTTACAGATGAAGCAACTGAGGCAAACAAGGATAAGTAAATAGTCCAGGGTCACACATCTTTCATAGGCCAGATTAGAACTCAGGAAGATAAGTTGTTCTGACTCCAGGCCTGGTGCTCTATCAACTGTGCTACCAAACTCACCAAAAGTCTTTGCTGCTCACCAATTGATTCTTGTTCTGCCATATGTAGTCAAATGAAACAAATCTAACTCCTCTCCCATACAAGGATCTATTATATAATTAAATACAGTATATGTCCCTTCAATCTTGTTATTTCAATGCAAAATTTCTTGAATTGCTTTTGAATAAATTGAGTTGTGAACTGATCCAACCATTCTGGGTGGCAATTTGGAGCTATGCTCAAAGGGCTTTAAAAGACTATCTGCCTTTTGATCCAGTCATAGCACTGCTTGGATTATACCCAAAAGAGATAATAATGAATTGAATTCTTATTAAGCAACGAGGTACTTATTGTTTAAAATATGAGGTAGGAAAACAAAACTCCTTTCAACATAACAAAGAGTTTATTAAATCTACTAAATAATGAAGAGCTAGCAAAAACATATTTTAGACCTGTTAGAAAATCTGTTCAAGTCTTCTGAACAAATTACTGCTTAGTAAATATAAAGATTTGAAAGTTGCATGTATGAGTTATTTCTGAATTCAGGAAATGGTAGAGGTCAATTGAATTGAATTCTTATTAAGCAATAAGGAGGTGGAGTGGATAAAGTACCTGACCTGAGTTTGAATTCCACCTCATAAATTTTGTAGCTATGTGATCTTGGGCAACTCATATAACTTCTTTTAGCCTCAATTTCCTCATCAAAAAATTCATCAAAAAATGTAGACAATAGTCCCCATTTCACAGTGTGGCAATATATTAAATATATATTATATATTAAGATATAATTTATTACTATATATATAATGTGTATATATAATACATGCACTAAATGCATGTATATATGTATGTATGCCAATATGTATAAAATAATGTTTACAAACCTTCAAGTAGCATACATATAATAAAAACTTTTCCATGATTTCCTCTTACAATCATATTCATTACAATCTTTTGGACATTCTTCAATTTTTCAATGTTCTTCCTAATCAACCAATCAACAAATATTTATTAAGCACCTACTCTATGTTCAACATTGTACTAAATTCTTGGGATACGAAGCCAATGAAAAAAATAATGCTTTATAAAAAGAATGATATATGCCCCTTTGTCATTGGATAAAGATCTCAAAGTAGCAGTAAAATAAATATTCATATAGAGACTAAAAACTCAGATTCTTGACTATCCTTTTTTTACCACTTTCCTCATTCATCTAGATATGGATCATTTTCTATGTTTTATGTTATTCACA
Organism: Gracilinanus agilis; assembly: GCF_016433145.1. Taxonomy (NCBI): domain Eukaryota; kingdom Metazoa; phylum Chordata; class Mammalia; order Didelphimorphia; family Didelphidae; genus Gracilinanus; species Gracilinanus agilis. Next base: position 693,122,196 of record NC_058130.1, on the reverse strand, counting down.
TGTCACCATATTTTTTTTAAAAAACACCTAATATTGTCTCCTGGTGATGAGATATTCCATAATTAGCTAAGTTGTTATTTGGACAGCAGAAGGAGTTTGTTGCTAGGTTCCTATTAAGAAACTTCTGTTCTTTTGGCATATTTTTTGAGAACTCGGGATCATTTCCAAGTCAGGTCAATAAAATCAATAAATACTTAAAAAGCTACTTTGTGCCAAGTTCTGTGCTAAGTACTTGGAATACAGAGAAAGGCAAAAGAATACCCCTGCTCTCAAGTTGCTCATCATTTAGTGAAGTAGGGAGGCAGAATGCAAACAACTATGTTCAAATAAGCTGATTTAATCTGATTTTGAAAACATTCAGAATAAATTGGGAATAATCAACAGAAGGAAGGCACTATAATTAAGGAAATTTGATTTAAAAAATTACTGTAGAAAGTAGGATTTTAGCTGGGAGTGGAAGGAAACCAGAGAAGCCAGGGGGGTATAAATGAGGAGGGAGAGTATTCCAGGCATGGAGGGCAAAATCAGCAAATAGTAGAATGACTGGACTATCATTTTGGTATTATTTTCTCTACCAGGAAGAACAGTCTTCAGAGTGGAATTGATGGAACAAATATAATTAACAGGGAATAGAGGTATAGTATTAGGTTTTGAATATTGCATTAAATTTATCTAATTTAACCCTTCTTTTTTACAGATAATACTGAAACCCAGAGAGGTATGATCACTTATTCAATGACATGCAGCTAGAAAGCCATACAACCTGAATTTAGTTAGAATTTCTTATTCCAAATCAAGTATTTTCATTGAAACATTTATCTTCAGGTATCTTTGCCATCATAAGACCTGAATTTGTCCATTCATGATAAAAATTTTCATTTTTCTCAAATCCATCTTCCCTATTCATTTTAGTTGTGGTCCTCATTGACAGTTATTCATATACTTATTATAAATCATCTTATAAAAGTTTTTATGAATACATTTTGCTTTATATTATTTACATTTGCTAATGTTTCTCTTTTTTTTAACTTCCCTTTCCCATAAAGTCATCCTTGCTAACAAAGAATTTTATGATTAGGTCAAAAAAAATTAAATATATATATATATAAATATATGTATGTGTGTACATATAAAAGGTGAAAACATATGAATATAAAATATGACAATATATTCAAAGTTTTATAACCATAGTCCCCTAATATTGCAAAGAACTGGGAATAGGCATCTCCTAATCTTTTATATGGGGCTAAGCTTGATTATACAATTTAATAACATTACATTTAGATTGTTACATTGTTTACATTGTTTTAGTTGTGCTTATTATTTTCCTGGTTCTACTTTCTTCACTTCAAATCAGTTCATTTAAATCTTCCACCTTTTTTGTATTTATGTATTTATCAACACTGTTTCTTATAACATAGTAATTTTTCATGATATTCATGTACCATAATTTGTTTAACCATTTCCTAATCCTTGGACATCTACTTTGTTTCCTAATCTTTGCTAATATGAAGAATGCTGCTAAAAATAGTTTTGCATATATAGAGCCTTTCTTTTTATCATTCACCCTCTTGTGGATCCATATCTAATAGTGATATTCATGGACTAAAATGTGTGGACTTTGGAGGCAACTAGGTCACTCGGTGGATTCAGAACCAGGCCTAGGACAGGAGATACTGATTTCAAATCTGGGTTCAGATACTTCCTATCTATGTGATCCTGGGCAAATTACTTAACTCCCATTGCCTAGCCCTTACCGCTTTTCTGCCTTGGAACAAAAGCTTAGTATTGATTCTAAGATGGAAGGCGAAGGTTTTTTTTTTTAATTGTGCAGACATTTTAGTTACCTTCTTCACTTCTAAGTGCAGACTATTTTTCAGAATTGTTGAACCAATTCACAGCTCCACCAATGATGCAGTATTATCCTTATCTTTTTGCAGTATTAAAATATATTTTAAAGATATATTTACTACAATATTGATTATTCTCATATTTCATCATCTTTGTCAATTTTCTAGGTATTTTATGGAGCCCTAGAATTGTTTTGATGTGCATTTCTTTTATTATGAGTGATATAGAACATTCTTCTATATGGTGGTCAATATAGTAGGTGTAATGCAAGTTGGCTAACAGAAACTTTTTGCTTCTGTAATTTCTAACAGTCACAAAAAGTCAGTTAAACATCTTAGAATGTTCAGAAAGTCAGTTAGAACTTAAAGCTATAAATAGAGGTGAAGTTCCAACTGTTGGGGCTTTTGCCTTCTGGCTTTCACTGTGGCTGGAGCTTTTGCTTTGGCTTAACCTGTTGGCTTTGGCCTAATTGCTTCTGCCTTGGCCTGTGCTTATTTTGTCTTGGGGAAATTTAAACCTATCTCATTTCTCTGGACCTCTCCCTGATCTCCCATCTCCATCCCTCTCCTTCCCTGAATTTCCTTTGGGTCCTGGTGGAAGGGAGGGCTTGGTGATTAGACATTGTGGGTTTAATTTCTATAGGCAAGTAGAGTATCCTCAAATAAGTTACCCCTAGATTTGATAAAGACTTTACTTAAAAGGCAGTCAAATCTTCCTGACTGGGAGAGCCGGAATCTCTCTGCCTAAACCTCTCCGCAAACCATCCCCCACCCTCACCTTCTCCCTATCAGCAATTAGAAAACCCTGAACCTCTCTCCCCTTCTGACTGATCCTGATATTAATAAATCCCCTTGTTACCTATTCAAACCCTCTGGTGAATCATTGTGTCAAAAATTAAGACAAGGGCTCAAGGGGAAGGATTCATTTTTCTTCTATTTCCTTGGGGGGAGCTGGAGGCATCCATCTTGGCAGGAAGTATCTCCCGGAGACTTCCTCCAGCCATCAGTTTGACTGGCAGGGAGGGGCCCTCTCGATTCCTCCCTCAAAAAACTTGAGAAACTAACAAGAAAAACCCTCCAGCCGAACCTAAACATTTTTTACTGGCCCTAGTTTCCTCCCTGTATCCTCTGTCTCAAGCCTCTGGGAATAAACCTGTTTGAGCTGCCCTCTCCTACATACCCCATTTCCTCTATCTCCTATATACCTTCCCTTACCTCCATTCCTCCTCCAATCACCTTATAATCAACCCTAATATCCCCTTTATCCTTCCTCACACCCAAAATGCATTTGTTAACCTACTCAGACTACTCACTTCTTTTATAAAATAGGTTATTTTGGGGGGGGAATCATTATAGCCTCCCATCACTTAAGAAATGATTTTTGCTTTCATATTTCTTTGAGTAGCTTATATTTCTTAAGTATTAATCTCTTATTAAAGATATTCTTATGAAGAGCTTACCCTAGTTGACTTCTTCCTTTCTTATATTATTTGCATTTTTTTTTCTTTTAGGGAAAAGCATTTCAAGTTCATGTAACCAAAATTAACTCTGATCTTTTTTATTTGATTTTGTCTGTTGGTTAAGAATTGACCCCTTATCCAAAGGTATGAAGAATACTTGATTTGGTCCTCTTCTAATTTGTTTATTATACAATATTTAATGTTTTGATCTTGTATTCATTTTGAGTTCATAGTGCTATATGTTTAAGATATTGTTCTAAATCTAATTTCTGTCAAACTGCTTTCTGATTTTAATAGTCAATTTTGTCATTTAGGGTTTTCTTTGCTATGCATTTTAGAATTTCAGATTTAGCAAAAACTGACTTATTGAGTTCAATTAATTCTGATTCTGCTTTGCCTAATAGGCTGTATTGTTCTATTTTCTCTTTCTTAACCAGTACCAAATGGTTTTAAGTATCACTGCTTTACAATATATTTTGAGTTCCAAATGTGCTATTTCCTTTTCTTAATTTTTTCAATTTTCCCCTTGATATTCTAGACCTTTTGTTCCTCAAAATGAGTTTTGTTATTATTTTGCCTAGCTATGTAAAGCATCCCCTTGGTAATTTGATTGGTGTCTAGTAGTCTATAAATTAATTTCAGTATTATAATAATTTTATTATAACTGGCACAACCCAGTTGTGAGCAATTACTTCAATTATTTAGTTGTACTTTATTTCTTTAGGGTATATTTTGTAATTGTATCTATTCAGTTTCGGGGTAAGTTCTGGTAGATCAGGCTTCAAGTTATTTATGGATTTTTAGCTATTTTGAATGGGACTTTCTTACTCTTGTTCCCCCTTGGATTTATTATTTTAAGTCTTGTAATTTGACAATAAACCTCCATCTTCTCATCATTCTTTCTTATATGCCTTCATTCTTCTCTAAAACTAATCTTCCTTCAGCTATGTAATTTCTCAGCTCTGAAAAACAGGTCCCTAATTGAGAGACCAAGGTGGATAGATGGTGTAATCCATCTTAGAGAGCTGCCTAGATACCCAGTTGTTATCTCTAGGTATCTCAGCTCCCTATCTGTGAGAAGAAAGCAGGTTTCTCTCATTGGGTCAGTAGTGCACAAAACCCTAGAGAACATGTTATAGGGAGAAACAATATCTATTTTATAATAGATCAAGGTTAGGAAGTGAAGATTAGGAAAAAGTGTTTCCCCAGCTCTAATTTCTTAACTCACACCCACCAAAACTAAGTTCTTGTCAAGATAAACACTTCTGGTCTTCAGGTTCCCTATAAGCTCCCTATTTCTGACTAAATGTTCCCAAATCTGACTATCTACTTGACTATTATTCTCAGAAACTGATTCAGTAATCTCTCCCAAAGTTGTCTCCAAATTGTGCTAAGGGTGAACCCAAGATGGCTGACTGAGTCCACTCAGCTGGGCCTTAACCCTGAGGAAAATCCTGAGAGTCCCAGAGTCAGGATTTCAAGGTAAAATTGCCAGGCAACTTGACACACACAGCAGGGATAATTAATTCTTCTCCAGGATGTTCACTGCTAAACAGGAAACTCAGAAAAATGGTTTGAAGGTTTCCCTTTGTTTTGTAGGAAAACTCACAGAAGCAGCTCTTCCTCTCCTAGCTTGGACAGGAAGTGCCAGCTGTACCTTCCAAACTCTTCCTCCTCTGCCCTCTGCATTCCAAAATCCTCTCTCCAAATTTCCTAGCATGTGCCCATGCTGGCACCTTAAAAACAGCCTTTGGCTTCTCTCTCCCTTTTTTTTTTTTTAATTTTTTTAAACACTTAACTTCTGTGTATTGGTTCCTAGGTGGAAGAGTGGTAAGGGTGGGCAATGGGGGTTCAAGTGACTTGCCCAGGGTCACACAGCTGGGAAGTGTCTGAGGCCGGATTTGAACCTAGGACCTCCTGTCTCTAGGCCTGGCTCTCAATCCACTGAGATACCCAGCTGCCCCCTTCAGCTTCTCTTAAAACTTACTCTTATCTCTATAATTCTACTATTACAGCTCAAAACTATTCTCTATTTTGCCTACTTAGGAAATTCCAAAGCCTCTCAGTCTAGGCTCTCCATATTCCCTCAGGCCTTTCAACTAGTTTAGTTCATGCTATTTGAGAGAGTATTGATCAGTATGAATGTTGAATTTGAAATCAGGATCTATATTGGAATACTAGCTCTGCTGTTCTAGAACCTATAATACCTCAGATTAGTCACTTAACTTTTCTAGTTTCTAGAGGTTGTCCTGGATATGCTCATCGTTTCAATCCATAATACAATACTTCTTGACATATGTGCCATGTTCTAGATGAGGGGGTTTTAAACTCAGGTTTATGAACATGGTTTTGTTTTGTTTTTAATATTTTGATAACTATGTGTCAATATATTTGGTTTCCTTTACAACCCTACATATTTTGTTTTATGTGTTTAAAAACATTTTTTCTAAGAAGGAGTCTAGAAGCTTCATGTATCTACCAGTGTGGTCCATAATACAAAAAAAAAATGGACACAGTCCTTTAGTTTTGACAAACTGGCACCTAGATGGTACAGTGGATTCAGATTCAGGAAGACCTAAGTTCAAATTCTGCTTCAAAGCATTACTTAGTTTCATGACTCTGGAAAAGTCACTTAACCTCTTTCAGTCTCAGTTTCCTCATTTGTAAAATGAGGATTTTGACTGAGGGTGCCACACTAGTTAGTACAATGGAGAGAATACTGGCTTTGGGATCAGGATGATGCATCTTTATGAGTTTAAATCTAGACTCAGACACTTACTAGCTGTGTAACCCTGGGCGAGTCACTTAACACTATTTAACCACAATTTCCTCATCTGTAAAGTGAGCTGGAGAAGGAAATTGCAAACCATTCTAAAATCTTTGCCATGAAAATCCTAAATGGTGTCACAAAGACTTAGACAGAACTGAAATGCTACAACAACAAAATCCAGGGTTATTATAAAGATCAAATGATTTAATGTGTGCAAAGTGTTTTGCAAATCTTAAAGTGCTATCTAAATGACCACTGTTAACTTTCTCCAAATGTAATCTATTCTTCCTTGTCCTTGTGTCTTTGTTCAGTCTGCTTTTTTATGTTTAGAAATTCAATTTCCATTTTCTTTTTTTCCAGATTTCATGTCAAAAAACTTTTTAATATTCATTTTCTGACATTTTGTAATTTATGTTCTTCCCCTTCCTCTCACTCCTTCTCCTTCTACTAGCAGGCATGTAATATGATTATACAATACAATTCTCAATGTTTGTCATGTTGTGAAACAAAATACATTGCTTACACTAGAGGAAAATTCATGGTGGAAATAAGGTGAAGAATGGCATTCTTCAATCTGCATTTGGATTCTGTCTGTTCCTTTTTTGGTGATGGTTATCATTTTTTATCATAAGTCCTTCAAGTACTCCTGGATCCTTGCCTTATTGATTAGTAGTTAAGTCATTCACAATTGATCAGAATATACTTATGTTGTTACCAAGTACAATATTTCTCTGAGTTCTGCCTACTTCACTTTGCATCACTTTATTTGTCTTCCCAGATTTTTTGTGATCATCTTGTTGGCTATTTCTCATGGCACAACAGTATTTCATTATAAACATATACCACAACTTTTTCAGCAATTCCCATATTGATGAGCATCCCTTCAGTTTTCAGTTCTTTGCTACCACATAAAGAGCTGCTATGAATATTTTTGTACAGGTAGGTCCTTTTCCCCTATCTTTAATCTCCTTGGAATACAGATACAGTATATAGTAGTGGTATTGCTGAGTCAAAGCATTTTCATGTTTTTGATGGCACTTTGGACATGGTTCCAAATGTTCTGCAGAATGGTTATATCAGTTCACAGCTCTACCCACAGTGTATTAGTGTCCCAGCTTTTCCATATCCTCTTCAACATTTACCATTTTCCCTTTTTATCACATTAGGCAGTGTGATAGATGTAAGGTGGGACCTCAGAGTTATTTAATTTGGATTCATCTAACTCAGAGTGATTTGGAGTTTTTCATATGACTAAAGATAGTTTTAATTTCTTCCTCTGAGAACTGTCTGTCCATATGGTTTGACTATTTTTCAATTGGGGAATATTTGTATTCTTATAAATTTGATTAAGTTCTGTATATATTTGAGAAATGAAGTCTTTGTCAGAGATGCTTTCCCTATTTTCTCCAATATGTTTGCCATTTTTATTTTTGTTTGCATTGATTGTGTTTGTGCAAAATATTTTTAATTTAGTGTAAAATTATCTGTTTTACATCTCACAATTTTCTTTATGTCTTGATTTGACCTAAATTATTCCCTTATCCCCATGTCTGAAAGGTAAACTATTTTGTGATCTTCTAATTTGTTTATAGTATCACCTTTTATTTCTAAATCATGTATTGATTTTGACTTTACTTTGATATATGACATGAAGTGTTTGTTTCTGCCTTGTTTCTGCCATACTGCTTTTCAGTTTTCCCAGCACTTTGCCAAATAATGAGTTCTCTCATAAGTGTGGATCTTTGAGTTTGTCAAACACTAGATTATTATGCTCATTTACCACTGTGTATTGAGTGCCTAATGGTTAGTCCATCACTCTGTTTCTTAGTCATTAGCAAATTGTTGTGATAGTTGCTGATTTATAATATAGTTTGATATACAATACAGCTAAGCTACATTTCTTTATCATTCTTTCATTAATTACCTTGATATTCTGTCTTTTGTTCTTCCAGGTGAATTTTATTATCATTTTAATAGTTCTTTGAAATAATATTGGGATTGTTTTATTGGTTTGGCACTGAATAAATTAATGAATTTAGATAGAAATATAATTTTATTATATTGGCATGAACTACCCATGAGCAATTAATGTTTTTATAATTTTTACATATGACTTTGTGTGAAAAATGTTTTGTAGTTGGGATCATCCAGTTCTTGGGCTTTTTTTGGCACATAGACATATCATATCACATTATATTTTATTACATTATATTATGTTATATTACATTACATACTATGTTACTTTATGGTACATTATGTTAAGCCATGACATGATACATTATGCCATGCTATATTACATTATTATATGTAACCTTAAGTTATGTTATTTAGTAGAGTTCATTCCGCAGCTATTTTTCCAAAAAGTTTATATAGTATTGGAATGAATTATTCTTCATATGTTTGGTAGAGTTTTCTTATAAATCCATCTAGCTCTGGGGCTTTTTATTAGGGAATTCGCTGATGGGTCATTTAATATTGTTTTCTGAGTTGGGATTGTATAGTAATCTATTTCCTCTGTGGTTAATCTGGGCAATTAATATTTCTTCGAATACTTAACTAACTTAAATAACTTAACATTTCTTGTAGATGATCAGATTTATTGGTATGTAATTGGGTAATACAATTCCTAATAATTGCTTTAATTTTCTCTATTGGTTGTAATTTTATCCTTTTGATTTTTAATAGCAGTAATTTAGTTTTCTCTCTTTTAGTCAAATTAATCAGTGGTTTTTCTATTTTATATGATTTTTTCATAAAATCAATTCCTTGTCTTATTAATTCAGTGGTTTTTTTGTTTTCAATTTTATTAATGTCTCCTTTGATTTTCAGGATTTTTTTTAATTTTTAAGATAATATGTTTCCTTTTCTTCTAATTTACTTAAGGTATCTTCTTTTATGTCTAAATCATACATTTTTTCAAGGAATGTAATCAGTTTAATCCCATTGTCTGCTTGGATTGGTATGAATATATTAAGTATTTTAGGTATCACTTGTACCATAGTAATTTCAAGTATCTTAGATATCACTTTCCTATGCAGAAAGATGATTAAATTAATCCTTCTGATTTTTCTGGATTTTTTTCTGTTTACTTTTTTATGCTTTTCTTGAGTGTTGAATTTGCTCATTGAATTTTCTTTCTAACTCTGGTCTTTTTTTATCACCGATTCCTGGAAGTTCTCTACTTCATTAAATTTTAATTTCTTCTCCTGGAATATTATACTCAGTTTTGCTGAGTAGATGATTTTTGGTTATAGCCATAGATCCTTTGTTTTGTGGAATATTATATTCCACAACTTCTGATCTTTTAACATAAGTCTCACTAGGTCCTATAATCCAGATTTTAGTTCCACAGTATTTAATTTTTTTCTTGCTGCTTTTAATATATTTCCTTGGCTTAGAAGTCCTAGAATTGGGTTATAATTGTCTTGGGATTTTAAAATTTGGAATTTCTTTCAGGAGGTGACAGGTTGATTCTTTCTTTTTTCTATTTTCCCCTCTTGTTCAAGATAACCATGGCAGTATTTCCTGACAATTTCTTGCAATATAATGTTAAGGTTCATTTTTTGATCATGGATTTTAGGCAATCTAATGATTCTGAGATTATCTTTCCTGGATCTATCTTCTATGTCCAATGTTTTTTTTAGGAAGACATTTCAGGTTTTCTTCTATTTTTTCATTCTTTTGAATTTTTTTTTCTTTTTGCTCTCTTTTGGAGGTATTAACTTCCATTTGTCCAAATCTAATTTTTATGGAGCCATTTTCTTCTGTGAGGCTTTGTACTTTCTTAAGAAATTATTTTACTGTTTGATGTCTTATATTTCCATTTTAGGAGACTTTTTCCTCTACTAAGTTTTTGTTTAAGCTGTTGATTTTCTCCCCCACTCCCACCAAATATCTTAACATTTGTTTTTGGATCCTTTTTTTGGAATTCTTTCAGGAATTCATTTTAGGATTCATATCCTTTCACATTTTCCGTTGAAATTTCATATGTTTTCATTTTTGTATTGATATCCTCTTCTGAGCTCACATTTTGGTCCTCTCTCATTTTGAAATACGTTTCTAACATCAAGCTTTTTCATTGTCTTTTGTTCATTTGGAGGGTTAATTTTTTTCAATTGATTTTATCTATCTGCTGCTCCATTCCTGGGGTGGAGAAAGTACTCTCCCGTGCTTGTACTGTGCTGTAGGTCTGCTCAGTTATCTCACCCCCAGACTGAAAACTTGGCAGAGGTGACCTAGTTGGCCTGCTGTACATAGGTTTACAGCCATTCTGTTCAGATGCTATTTGCACTGGGGTGAGTTGGGTTCTGCCTAGTCTTGCTGAGTCTGGGCCTTGTTGAGGTGAGTTTCTCTCACTGATGTCCATGCTGGGTTGTGCCCATGCTTTGTTCTTATGGGACTAGGCCCCTTTCTCCCATTGCTGCTTGTTCTGTATGGAGTTGGTTTCTGCTCTTTCCCTGATGAGGCTACACTGAGCCAGCTGTGTTCTTTTCCCTGCCACTTTTATTATATTGAATCCAAGTTTCACCACGGCTTGTCAGCACTCTCTCTTCCTACCCCCATAAAACAGGTTCTCCTTCTTTTGGTTCTGTGACTCCAGGATTTACTTTGAGGAGTTTTTATTCTTCTGTAGTCGTTTTTAAGGTGGCTAGTTAGTTCTCAGTGTTTTTTACTCTGTTATCCTGGCAAGCAGAAGTTAAACCTTTTTGCTTTTTCAGTTCTTTGCAATTGAATTCCTTAAAGTCCAATTTAATTTTCTTCTCCATGAAGCCTTCTCTGTTCTTCTAGTCAATAATGATATTCTCCACTCCTAGATATCCTGGTCTTTTGAGTGAACCAGTTATCAAACAGTATTCTGTTTGCTAATAGAATATACATTCTTGGAGTACAGGGACTTTTCTGTTTTTGTTTTTCTATCCCTAATATCTAGTAGAGGGTCTTTTATGCAATAGATCTCATCGCCTCTATTAAGCTATACATTCCATGAAGGCAGAATTAATTGCTCTTTTCTCTCTCTTTGTCTCTTTGTCTTCCTAAGTACAATTGCTATCCTCACTTGACATTTGAGTAAACTAAGTCAAAGAGAAGTTATGTCTTTCCCAGAGTCACATAGCTAATAAGTGTCTGAGGTCAGATTTGAAGTCAAATCTTCCAGTCTCCAAGCTCAGTGCTCTTTCTACTGCTTCACTAGCTTTTCCAACATACTTTTCATTTTAACCTGCATTATTGATATTTTTTCCTTACTTTCTTAAGCCTAAACAATTAGCAAAACAATAAGTATTTTACAATTTCTGAGACAGAAATACACTGAGATTTTAGCAATCAGCTCTTGTGTCCTATATGAGAAAACTCCAGCATGCCTCTGAAGTCATAAGTTGAACCCATAGTTAGATCGACAAAGAAGAATGAATCTGATGGACTTACATAAGCAGAGGAAGTGAAGAAGTGAGTCTGACCACATATCTAACAGTAAGGAACATTTATTAAGCATTTATTTGCATAGCATCAGAGATCCAAAAGCAAAATAAAATATAACCATTCTCAGATGAGGAAACAAAAGCCCATATAGTTTATGACTTGCCAAAGGTCACATACATAGTAAATGACTTGTCAAAGGTCACATGCATAGGCTAGATTTGAACCTAAGTCCTCTGAATCCAGAGTCTGTACTCTGTTCACTAAACTATACACTCCCAGGCACGGTGGAGGGCTGGCCCATCATCGACCACCAACCACATTGGTTTTTGGTTTTTGTCATTGTCCCAGATCTATGATTTTATTAGTATAAGTAATACTTGGGAAGGAAACTCCTTTTACCAATGGATTTTGGTACCTTCTCTGAGATGTCATCTTAAAAGTCACCATGACTTGCCCAGAATTCTACAGTCAGTATATGTCAAAGGCAAGATATGAACTCAAGTCTGCCTAACTCCAAGGCTAATGGTCTTTTCATCCCATTACACTGCTTTCCATGAGTATAAAAATGTTTGTAAAAAGTCCCGAAGATCTATTATTACCACTAAAAACGATCCATGAAATTGAGAATGTTTATCATACCATCTCATTTAGGGGAGCACAATGCTTAGATAAGCTCATGTCATTTGGTGAAGATTCCAGTCTTAGGCTGGCCAAGCCTTAGCTGGTGTGTAGTTTCATAAGACCTTGGACTCAGAAGAAACCATGGAGAGTTTACTGCTTTTATTCTATAGATGAGGGGACCAAGGCCCAGAGGAGCAGAGTGACTTTACTAAGGTCAAATGATTAGTTAGTGGTAGAGTCGAAATGAAAATCATAATACTTTATAATAATACTTTATAATGAAACCAGAAGGGACCTTAAAGAGCCACTCTACAACCCCTGGTAGTAGAGCTTCTCTTTTATAGATGATAAAACTCAAGCCTAAGGAGTGAAGACTTGGCTCAAGGTCATACAGGTTAAGTCAAGAAAAATCATGATTATACAGCCCAAGAAAGGGCTTCTGACTGACTCTAAATTCAGTTGTGCCATGCCTCTACCTCATTAGCATCCTGTGCTCTGGCCTCCTGGGTGCTTCTATCTCTGCTCCATGGCAGAAAAATTGTTGGCAAAGTTTCATCTCTGTGTTGAAATGGAAAGAGGCCCTGCTCTCACCAAAACTCAGTCATTATCACAAGAACATTACTCAGGTCCCTGAGCTGCAGCGCCAAAAATAGAACCCCTAATTCTTGACTGTCAGTCCTGTCCTCAAGCAGGATTGTAAACACCTACCTCAGGAGGAAGTAGCCCCAGATGTATTGGGAAGATGTAGTTGCCCTTCTCTTTCGAAATTTAACTCTGCTCATCAGAAAATGAAGACTCAGGCCAGTTTCACTATTTAGAAGGGGGTAGGCAAAGAAGTCCCTGAAATAAGATGTGACTGTCACTCACTTTGACATATAGTAATTTTCAGATAGAAACATCTCCTTATGTCTTTCCTCCAACCTCCTACCTCAGATAATAAAATGTTCTCCCATGGAACCTTGTAGCTCTCCCCCACTTCCCCCACTTGATGTCAAGGTCATTCAAATTAGACCAAAGCTTTAGGAGCTGTTGACATGAATTAAAGGGTGCCTCCATCAGGAAACTTAGCAACTCTAGCAGCTTCTCACTAAAAACAGTACTAACATTATTCTAACCTCTCAGCAATATCCAATGCTTCAGACATCCCCCTCCGACGTTCTTTAAGTTGAAACGTATTTCTTAGAACCCTAATGAATCTCAGATTTGGAAGGGACCTTAGAAGTTATTTAATCTAATCTCCCACCGTATGCATGAACCATAGCATCTTCAACAAGCAATCAACTTTTGCTTGGACATCTCCAGTGATGGTGAACTGACTACCTGCTGATGGATCCTATTCCATTGTTATACAGCTCAAATTATTAGGTAATACTTTATTATATCAATACAAATTTACTTCCCTATATACCCCAATGCATTATAACTGGTTTTCAGGGACTTAAAGCTTTCCATAGAAGAAACTTGTTAAAAGCGTGCAAGGATCAACAACACCCTACTGCTTGTCTGTGTTCCCCTCAGAAATGCTTTCTATTCTCATTTTTTGTATTTTTAAGATTTTTATTGACATTCTTTTCCTTCTTTCCTTTTTTATTTCCTCTATTAGTATCACCATTCTCTCATTGTCCCTCTGCTTCCCCAAATGAAAGCCCTCTCTTGTGTCAATAGGTCTGTTCGTTAGGGGTACATTAGACCTCATGCAAGGGAAGGTTCTTCTCTTGCAATAACCAGCATGGTGATGCTGGAAGAAGAAGGTGGAATGGAAGGGAAGAGTTGACTCCTGACCATACTAAATGAAATGAAAAAGATATGAACAGATCTCAGAAGAGAGCTGGAGACAGAGTCTCAGATTTGGGTCTAGTTATTTCCAAGCCTGGCAAGAGGAGAAAAGTAGTGATTCAGATGGAAAAGGACCTTCTGCCATGGAGATCAGGCTATACTAGACTCTTTCTATTCTTAGACTAGCCCATATAACAGTAGGAAGCAAGACGGCACAATGTATAGAGGGCTGGGTCTAAAGTCACGAAGACCTGAGTTAAAATGTAGTCTTAGTGGGGCAGCTAGGTGGTTCAGTGGATTGAGAGCCAGGCCCAGAGATGGGAGGTCCTGGATTAAAATCTGGCCTCAGATACTTCCTACCTATGTGACCCTGGGCAAGTCACTTAACCCCCATTGCCTAGCTCTTATCGCTCTTCTGCCTTAGAACTAATAATACACAGTATTGATTCTAAGATGGAAGATAAGAGTTAAAAAAATATAGTCTCAGACACCTACTACTGGTATAACCCTAGGTTTCTTTATCTGTAAAATGATCTAGAGAAGGAAATGGCAAATCACTCTAGTATCTTTGCTAAGAAAACCACAAATGGGGTCACAAAGTGTCAGAAACAACTGGAAATAACTGAAAAACAACAAAATAAGCCTAAATGGCCTTTGAGACCCCTTCTAGCTTTATCCCTTCCAAATCATCACAGATCTATGGATGATCCATATTCCCTGCTATTCAATAGCAGAGCTTAGATTTGAACTCACACATTCTCATTTTAAGTTCAGAAAGGTCTCTTTCCACTGTGCTATGGAGTTTACTATCAGAATCTGATGAAGTTGATTCTCAGAATGATGGTTTAAACGAATGCAATAAAATACAAAGATTACAAAGAAAACGAATTATTTTGAAATGTAGTCATCAAAAAAAAACATGTTCATGACTCTTTGTTAAGTGACTTTGATAGTGGAAATACCAAGGAACTTCTTAGAAGACCTGAGATAGCTAGAATTTTAACTTTTCAGTTTTAGAACTTTGGGACCAGGAGTAAGTCACTTAGCTTTTTTTGTCCTTGATTTTCCTATCTGTAAAATGAAGAAAGGAGTTTTAACTTGATCTCTAAAGTCTTACTCAGCTGTTAATATGTTGTGATTCTATATTTGATTTTGTTTAAATATTTTATTCACTTAAATCAATTTGCGGTATTCTAATTTAAGAAAGAATTAAAAGTTAATTAATTAACATGCTGTGAATTATTTAAAAACCTAATGGGGGACACAGAGATGAATACACCATTTACTAAGCTCTCAAAAAGCTTATAATCTATTTGGGAAAATGTCATAGACATATAGTTACCACACAAAAATTAAAGTTGGCCTTTTCCAGGGACAGATGACAGACCCAAAAGGGTAAACCAAGCTCCATAGTATAACATTAGGATGGGAAGAAAAAACTCTCAGAGCTATCCTGGCAGTTCAAAATTGTGATTTTTTTTTTCATTTTTTGGTCTGTTTTTGGCAAATGTTCCCAGGTTTGGCTGGCTTTCCTGGAGGATTCATTTTCCTTGTCCTCTTTGTTCCCTCATTACTTCCAGCAAATTCAGAAAACACAAATACAAACAAATCAAGGGACTGGCAGTGTGGTATGACATATTCCCAAGAGTGAGGACCTGAAGGGCCTGACTTAATTAACTAATGGTCTGTGAAGAGCCAGAATGGATCTCACAAAACCTGCCAGCTTTTAAGGTACTGTTTGAGTTGGAGATATCGCTTATGATACTAGAGGACATTTTCTCCACTGTATTCCCTTTCCATATAAAACTTTATGAAACAAATCACAATTGGAATTGTCAAAAAAAGAATAGACTATTCTCTGAGGTAGTAAGCTCTCTAACACTGGAGATATCCAAATATTGGATAACCACAAAAAGGAAACTCCAGCTTTAGATTGGACCAGACTACCTTTCTTCTTCCCTGCCAACATTAAGATTATGTGATTCTATAATTGTGCATTTCTATGTAAAAATGTTCTTTGTCCCTAAAATGATAGAGTTGGAAAGTACCTTAAAATATAAAAAATTAGACTTATATGGAACCTTAAAAACCACATTTCCCAAATTTGGCCTTTCCTTTCTCCTCAAACAACCATTTCCTAATTCCAGCCCTCACTATGTCACACTTAGATCATTGCAACAGCCTCCAAATTGGTCCTCCTGCCTCAGGTCTCACACTCCATTCATCCATCCTACACATGATTGTCAAAGTAGTTTTCCTTAATTGCAGAATGATCATCAATTCCAGTGGCTTCCTATTGCTTATTCCTATAGGATAAAATAAACTCCTCCATTTGTTTTTTATTTTTTCTTTTTTTACCCAAACTACAGTTCAACACAATTTTCAATAATCATTTTCTGAATACAATTTTCAATAATCATTTTCTGACATTCTTCAATCCATATTCTCTCCCTCTCATCCCTTCCCCTTCTCCAAGACATTAGGCAATATGATTTAGGTTTTACACATGTTTTTAAATAACATATATTTCAATGTTCAAGTTATGAAAAGAGAAGCCTATTACTTACTCTAAACACAAATTCAGAGGAAATGAAGTGAAAAATGGAATTCTTCAATCTGCACTCAGATTTCATTAGTTTTATCAATAGCAGTGGGTAGCCGTTTTCATCGTGAGTCCTTTGGAGTTGTACTGGATCCCTGATCTGCTAATAATAGGTGTTATTCACATTTGATAATCTTCACTTTATTGCCATTACTGTATACAATGTTTTCTTGGTTCTTGTGTCTCCGTGCTTTAAATGTGTTTCTTATAAATAGCATGTTGAGGGATTCTGGCTTTTAATCTATTCTGCTATCCTCTTCCATTTTATGAATGAGTACATCTCATTCATATTCACATGTGTTCACATTCACATATTAACTGTTTCCCACCATCTTATTTTCCCTCTTTTCATTCTTCTCTCCCTCTCCTTTCATCTTTTCCCTATTTGCAAATATTTTTGTTTCTGACTTCTCCCTAGTTCACCTTCTGTTTTTTTCTTCTGACCCTTTTCTTATTCTTCCTCTCCTTCTTATTCCCTACAGGCTAAGATGGGTTTCTATAGGTAACTGTATATAGATGACAAACCTGCTTTGTATCAATTCTGATGAGAATAAGGTTCAAGCATTGTTTGCCATGTCTCCCTCATCTTTCCTCAACTATATTGATTCTCACATGCCTCCTCATGTGAAATATTTACTTTCAAATTCTCTTCTTTTCTATTTTCCCAGTGTATTCATCTTATCCCTTGATTTTGTTTTGTTTTGTTTTTTCATATCATACTGCCATATTCAAGTTACTCTCTGCTTACTGTCTGGAAATGATCCTATTTGCTGTCATAATAGTAATAATGTTATTAAGTATCTTCCATATTTTAAGTATTCTAAATAATTTAGGTACCTTAGGTACTTCAATTATCATAGATATTGTAAGTATCTTAATTTTCACCTTATTTAATAATTCAACCAGTTTAACCTAATTGTTCCCCTTGACTACTTTAAGTATCTTAAATAACTATTATCTTTTGTATAATAAATATAGTAAACATCTTGGTTAGCACTTTTCCATGAAGGAATGTGATCAGTTTAACCCCACTGAATGCTATGAGGTTTTTCTTTACTTTTTATGCTTCTCTTGAGTGCAAATTTGATCATAGAATTTTCTTTTCAGCTCTGGTTATTTCTTTAGGGATGCCTGGAAGTCCTTCAATATATCAAATACACATGTCTTCCCCTGGAGTATTGTGCTCAGTATTGCTGGGGAGGTGATTCATCATGCAGATTCTTTGTCTAGATTCTTTGTCTTGCAGAATATAATGTCCCATGCCTTTCAGACGTTAACGTAGAAGCTGCTAAGTCCTGTTTAATTTTGAGTATAGTTCTACAATATTTGAATCTTTTTTTCTGACTGTTTACAGTATTTTCTCCTTGGCCTTAGTATTCTGGAGTTTAGTTGCAATAATTCTGGGATTAAATTTGGGGTTTCTTTCAGAAGATGATTGGTGGATTATTTCTATTTCTATTTTCCCTTCTTGTTTAAGAATATTAGGAGAAATCTTCCTGATAATTTCCTGCAATATGTTGTCCAGGCTTCTTTATGGATCATGGTTTTCAGGAAGTTCAATGATCCTTATTGCTCCTGGATCTGTTTTCCATGTCAGTTATTTTCCTAGTGAGATATTTAAGATTTTCTTCTATTTTTTCAGTTTTTAAATTTGTTTTATTAATTTCTGCTGTCTTACAGAGTTATTAGCTTTCATTTATCCAATTCTAATTTTTAGGAAACTACTTTCTTCTTTAATGCTTTGTACTGCCTTTCTTAGGGAATTATTCTCCTGTTTGAAGTTTTATATTTCTTTTTTGGGAATCTGTTTTCTTCAGTGAGTTTTTGCCCTAAGGTGTTGACTTTTCTATCATTTTTCCTAGTTTTTCTTCTAAGTTTTTGGTTACTTTTCATCTTCTTTTGGAGATCTTCCAGGAGTCCATTTTGGGTCTAATATCATTTCATATTTTTATTTGAGGATTTATACATTTCCATTTTGGCATTAATATCCTTTTCTGAGTGTACATTTTGGTCTTTTGTTGAAATAACTTTCCAGGGTCAAGCCTTTGTCTTTTTCTTTTCTATGATCTTGACTATATGTTGAGGCTCAACTCCATTTTTGGGGTGGAGGGAACACTGTTTCTAACTTCTCCCAATTCCCACATGTAGTATATTTATTGAAATTTCACTCCTTGGCTGTCAATTCCCACTGGGGTTGTGAGTCCCAGGATTGTTCCTTCTGCTGATGATTCTCCCAGATATGCTTGCATCAGGTTACTCCTCAAGTTCCTCACAGTGTATTTGTCTATTTATTGCTTAATTAATATATGACCTATTTGTCTAGCTTCAATTGACTTTGATCCCCCTCTTGAAGTCTGAGATCCAGCCAAACTGGCTGTTTGCCTCAGTTTCCTCAATTATAAAATGATGATAATAATAGTGTCTATTACTTGTGTTTGCTGTGAAGATTAGATGAAACAATATTTGTTATGTGTTCAGTACAGAACTTGATATTATAGTAAGCACTATATAAATTTTAGCTGTCATTAACATATATGATACTCCAGTTCACATCTCTGTGTCTTTGTACTGACCTCTCTCAGTTCCTGGAATTTAATGAACTTCCTTCTTACTGTTCTCTTTCCTAGTCCAGGCCCATATACAGTACTTTGCTTGATTCTGGCCACTGTATTTTAGGAAAAATATGGAAACATGGATAGAGTCCAGAAGGTAGCAATCAGGAAGATGAAAGGACTCAATTTTGTATTTTAGGATTGGTTGAAGGAAATTAAAATATTTAGCCTATATATCTGAAGATTTAGGGGGGACATGATAACCGTCTTCAATTATTTAAAATTTGTTCCCCTCTTCAATATGATGGTCATTTAAATATTTGACAATAGCTAGTCTCTACTAAAGGAGAGAACTAGGACCAATGGGTCAAATTGCAAAGAGGCATATTTAGTTTTGATATAAAATTTCTCAATAAGTTTCTTTAAGTTTTAAGTTTCTGAAAAAGTTTTTTTTAATTGAATGAAGTTTGTGGATTATTTTGTATTGAAGAACTTCACTGTAAAATTTTCTATTTCTGGAGTTTTTAAGGGGGATTCTTTACATGTTTAGGTTGAATTAGGCTAATTTTGAGGGCCCTTATAACTTTGAAATTCTATGATTCTATTAAAATTCTGACTTGTGCTCTTGTCACAGCATCTTGAAGCTATATACTACTATATAATCTTCCACAGTGCTAGGGGATTATGGCCAGTTTTGTAGGGTCTCATTATTCTCAACAGAGGAAGACATGCTATTACACCTCAGTTTCCTCCTTTGCTATAAAAAGAAGATGGGATACTACTATGCAGGAGAATGCTTATACATTGGCACTAAGATTTTTTCTAGAATCTCTATTTGGAGTTCTATATCTGAGTAATGTGTGAGTTGCCACCATAAACCCTGTTTTGCAGCTTGAATAACTGCAAATTAGCAAGACTTGGTTGCTTTAGATTCTAAACTGCTATTCATTTTTCAAGAAGAAACTGCTTGGGTCTGAGGTCCTTTGCCTTTGCCTTTTTATTTTCTTCTGTTTTTTTGTCTAGGTATCTGAATATAATAACTTCTAAATTGCTTGAGACTCTACCCCCATTCTATTGAAAGCCTCATTTTCACATGACCCAAAAGGATTATTGGATCACTTGGAATTAAACTATAATAAAGCCAGATAAAAATTAACAAATAAAGTTACAAGACTCTCCTGAGAAAATTCTAAAATTTTAATCTTTTAGACTTTCTGCTATGGTGAAAATGGATCTAAAATGTTATCTTTAAAACAGCTGAGTATGGATCTAAAATCTCAACTTTCCCATTTATTTTTTGAGTTGTTTATCACAGGGGAACCCATAGACCATAGAGAGATAGGAACTCAAATAATTTAGTCTCAAAGGTGTCTACTTATTTCTTCTCTCTCATATTTGGCTAGTCCTGTAGTAACTGCCATTCAGACACTTTCATAGGTCCTTTAGAAGCCCTCCTGCTAGATACCTCAAAGGCTAGCCAGCTTCTGCTTGGACGCATCAAGTGACTATGTAATTCATTCATAAAGAGAACTTATTTATAACATTCTACATTTTATCACTCTACATATCAACAATGTATAGCCCCAAATGTGCTTCTCCTGATTCCCTCCCTCCCAAGGTAAAAACAGAGAAATTGAAATATAGACTAGTTGACTAACCAATAGTATTATTAAAGAACTAGGCAATGCTTTCATATGTACCCTCCAATACTCATCCTTGACAATATCTTGTGTATGTATCTTTTAGAATCCCAAGTAGATTGGTGAGTTCCTTGGTTATCCATCTCTCCCTGACTCTGTCTCTCCTCTCTCTAATTATCTGTCTCTCTGCCTCTCTCTACCTTTCTTCTCTGTGTATCTTCTCTCACCTCTCTGTCATTCTTCTCTCTGTCTCTGTCTCTGTCTCTGTCTCTGTCTCTGTCTCTGTCTCTGTCTCTGTCTCTCTGTCTCTCTGTCTCTCTCTCTGTCTCTCTCTCTCTCTCTCTCTCTCTCTCTCTCTCTCTCTGTCTCTCTCTCTCTATCTATCTATCTTTCTATGGTTTTCTTCATTAGAACTGTTTCTCCTTGGGTCCCCTGAATTACATTTTTGAGAGATTCTTTTCTTTTTTGAGCTACAGAATTTGTGCCTTTCCTCTCCCTTTCCCAAATTTTATTGCTATCAATTTGCCACTGTATAAGGTATTTGTTTTATTCTTTCTTGCTTTACTTCCTTCATCAAAATTTCTAAGATGAATTTGTCAGTGTGCAATGAATATCCTACCAATTTCCATCCCAGAAACTAATGTCTTATGTTGAGAATCAGATCCAAAAAGAATTCCCTCTCATTGGTTTTTTCTTTATCTTTCTAAGGATTAAATTATCATTAGGCAAGTGAAGAAATAATTAGCTACCAAGGGGAGAGAAGACAGATAAAGACAGAGAGATAGAGACACAGAGACAGAAAGAGTCAGAGACAAAGACAGAGCTGTGAAAATCCAAGACAAAAATAATGGAACACATCATAAATATGTGTATCATTCTGAAACAGAGGCAGCTTTAGTTTTCTCTTCATAATTCTAAACTTATTATGTGCTGCTGAAACAAATACAAATACCGAGACTCAAATCTAATAGTCACATACTCACCTCTGCTTCTGGGAGGGGACCAAAAGAAGTGAAATGAAAATGGAGCTCCTTTTTATTTCACTCTTCCAAGTTTTACTTTTAGTCTTACTTTCAGAAACAGTTTTGTGATCTTTCCTTTCTTAAATTTTCTTGAAGCTCCTAACTGGAGCTTCCTCTATTACATTTTCTAAACTTTTATTCTATTTTCCCCAATTACATATAGATATAGTTTTAATAGTTGTTTTCTGACACTTTGCAATCTATTTTCTCTCCCTCTCCTTCTACTCCATCATCCCTAAGACAGCAAGTAATATGTTATAGATTTTACATGTGCTATTATGCAACGGATATTTCCATACTTGTCATGTTGTGAAAGAAGACACAGATTGCTTATATAAGAAAAATAAATAAAATGAAAAATGCTTTGCTTCAATCTACATTCAGATTCCATTAATTCCTTCTATGGTGTTGTCATGAGTCCCTAGGAATGTTCTTGGAGCCTGGCTTTGCTGACAAGTTAAGCCATTCACAGTTGATCTTCATATATTAATGCTGTTACTGTGTACAATGTTCTTCTTCCTAATTTCATTTACTTCATTTTGTGTCACTTTATAGAAATCCTTCCAGGTGTTTTGTGATTCTATTATATTCTACCTTCAACCATTCTTAATAGTGTTCATATCTTATTCCCCATTCTTAACCCAAAGTTATACAGGCTTCTTGAGGGCCAAATCTTTGTTAGGTCTAGATTTTTTTGCTAAAATTCACCTTGGTACCTTGTATATATCTGTCAATAATCCAGATATCCATATTTTCATCACTTTGCATGGATACTCCCTCCACAGACACAGGCTCAAACCTCTCTGTGTTCTTCTTTGTAGGCACTGGGACCTCCAAATCCTCTCCTGTTCAGAACTTTTCTAGGCCTTCACTTTCCACCAGCTACATCATCTTTCCTTTCTCATCTTGTACCGTTGTTGAACCAGATCAAAACTAAACTCTACACTTCTCTTAAGTTCCTTGACTCTTTAGCTTATCAAACAGCTTGGCTCCCCAAATATTAGCCTTGGATTACTACCACTATCCACTGCCTTCACTCCTACTTACATGTTACTGAATGAACTGAAAATCACAACACAACTGGTTAATGATTATGCAGTATAATCACAGCTTGGCCCTCACTTTGGCAAGGGGATCTTTTTACACCTCCATAATCTATTCACTATGCCACTTATTATAACAGTTTTTTCAATTTTTTTCACTCTCCACAAATCTCCAAATTGTTCATCATCCATATCCTCTCAGCTAAGATCCTTGGGTCATTTCACAAAAAACAAAAAACAAAACAAAAAAAAATTTAAAAATTGAGCCCATTCACAGAGCTCCTTCTTCTCCTTTGTAACTGTTTCACATCACTCAAATGCTATATACAACTATTATCCCTTTCACTACTGTTTCACATGAAGAATTGGCTTTTTATCCTTGCCAACTGAAACTCTTCTACATGTATAAGTGATACCATTGCTACATATCTTATCCCTCAATCATCTCTGTTCTTTGCATTATCTTCAATCTCTTCCTGGTCTACTAGTTGCTTTCCTGCCACCTACAAACACACCCATATCTCCCCTATCTTAAAAAAAAACACATTTATATGATCCACTTATCCCTGCTAGTTATTATCCCATATTCTTACCTCCCTTTTATGTCTGAATGCTTGGAGAAATTCCCTATAATGCTTGGAGAAATTCTACTTCCCTCTCATTCTTTTATTAACTCTTTGCAGTCTGGCTTGTGACCTCATCATTCAGATGAAACATCTCTCTCCAAAGTTACTAATGATTTATTGTCAAATTTCATAACCTTTTTTCAATCCCCTCTTAACACTAGCAATAAACTTTTTTGTTAATACTTTCTTCTTTCTAGTTTTCCATGACATTACTCTATCTTGGTTCTCTACTCCTTCCCAGTCTGTTTTGCTATATCTTAATCTAGATCAGTGATTCCCAAAGTGGACACCACATCCCCCTGGTGGGTGCTGCAGCAATCCAGGAGGGCGGTGATGGCCACAGGTGCATTTGGGGGCAGTGAATAACTGTAAGGGGGCAATGATAGTATGTGACAGGGGGCGCTAAATAATATTTTTTCTGGAAAGGGGGCAGTAGGTCAAAGAAGTTTGGGAACCACTGATCTAGATCATACCCACTAAAGGTAGTTGTGTACTCAAGCTCCATCTTGGGTCCTCTCCTCTTTTCCCTCTATTTCATTTGGTGTTATCATTGGCTCTCATCTTTTCAATTATTATCTCTGTGCCTATGACTTCCATATATCCTTGCCCTTCTAATTTACAGCCTCACATCTCCAACTTCCTATTAAACATTTTGAACTGGATATCCTATAGATATCTTAAACTCAACATACCCAAAATTGAACTAAATTTCATTCTCCACTACCACCAAACCATTCATTTTGTTACCTTCACTAGTATTGTCAAAGATACCACTATACCACTATACCACCAGCCATTCACATGCTAAAGTTAGATGACATCCTCAACTCCTCCTCTCACACAGGCACATATTCAACCAATTATCAAGATCTATTGTTTCTGCCTTCATAATATCTCCCGCATCAGTCATCTTCTCTTTCTGATATGACCACCACTCTGGTTAAATGCCCCAATACTTTGTCCCTAGGCTATTGCGATAGTCTTCTAATTGGTTTTCCTGCCTTGAATCTCTACCCATTCTGATCCATCCTCCAGTCAGCTATTAAATTGATCATCCTACAATGAAAATCTGATAATTTCATTCCTTCTTTCAATAAATTATACTGGCTCTCTATTACCTCCAGGATCAAATATTAAATCCCTTGTCTTTTAAAGCCATTCAGCAGTAGGCCCTTTTCTACTTCTTCTACATATTTGTACTTCTTACTCCCTTCCACATTTTCTGTGATCCAGAAATTCTGGCTTTCTTTCTATTCTGTGTACAAGACACTCCAGCTCCCAGCTCCAAGCATTTTCACTCTCTATCTCCACTCCTAAAATGCTCTCCCTCTTCATCTCTATCCTATCTTCCCTGGCTTTCTTCAAGTCTTAGCTAAAGTCCCACTTTCCTCAAGAAGCCTTTCTCTGTTTTCCTTATTCTTAATGCTTTCTCTCTGAATCTCGCCCCTCTCCACCAATTTATCCTGTGCATATCTTTAATGTACTTAGTTATTTGACATGATGTCTCCCCATTCAGACTGAGCTCCTTGAGAGCAGTGACTGTCTTTTGCCTCTATTTGTTTCCCCAGTGCTTAGTATGGTTTCTGGTACATAGTAGGTACTTATTATATCCTTGTTGAATGGCTGACTGACTACACCTTAGTAGATGATGTTTTTGAATTGCCATAGCTGCAAAATCTATTGCACTGTGGCCAACCTCCGAATAATGGGCTTTTCATCACTTAATGATGCTAGGGCTCAGATGACAGATCTGTCACCATATCCCTACTCAAAACTTCTCTTGCTTGGTAAAACTTTGCTGACCTTGCACTTCTTTGGCATAGCCTTTGAGGCCTGTGGGTAGGTATCAAAGGGATACAAGTTTTAAGAAGAGTGTCTGTAAGGGATCAGAGATGATTATGAGGGAATTGAGATCCAAATTTAATCCAGGTCTGGAAAGGACCATAAGGTCCAAATCTTTTTTTCTACAGATAAGGAAACTGAGGTTCATAGAGATATTTGGCCAAAGCCACATAGAAAAGAAGTAGCAGAAGCAGGATTTAAAGAGAAGACACTTCATTCCAAATCCAACACTCTTTCCATCATACCAAGTGCCCTATCATGTCAAAGAAGAGTCTTGTGAATAGTTGGCTCTTGACAATAGTAGATTATTTGATAATCGCATGTTGTATAAAATTGAAAGTAGGAGAGGAAGTAATAGAAATGGACATGACACATAAAGAGTTTTCTGAGCAGAGAATGAGGATGGATGATGAAATAGTGTGGGTGAGTTAGATTTGGATGGACCATGTTCATTAGAACCAGAACAGAACAGAACTCCTTCTGAGCTTAACCTTCTAGCAATCATTCAGGGAATTATTTTGGTCAGAAAAGTTCTTGATTGTTCATGGTGTTCTGCCTCTGACTCACTGCTATTGAAGAAAGGCAGAATTGGTTATTTTCCCAGCATTAATATGAAAACTAGTGTGGAAACTAGGATTGCATCAAATGTATCCCTTCAGCTGAAAGTCATTGCTAATTAAATGGTGTGTGGGAGTAATTTAGGTCTCTTTCAACTATAGGTCATGCCAATATTTAAATCCCCTGGGGATTGAAAGCAGCTGGAACAGTTATGGGGAAAAATAATTACCATTTTCCCTTTTTTGGGCAATCTTGATTAACTTTCACCAAGGTAATGGAGCTAATTCCATCAATTCCATAATCTGACAAAAGCCAAGTGATTAACCAGATTGTTCATCTTGTACTTCGGGGGGAATCCAAAGCACCAACAACTAAAAGGAAAGAGGTCAAAATGTAAGATTATCTGTTAACATATGATGAGAAGTTTTCCATCTACATGGTATATGGGCTTCATTTTCTTAATGAATCCTAACAAGAGCCTTGGGATGGAAAGAGTACTTCAAATCCTAAGCTCTTAAATATCCATTTAACCTTGAATAAGTCACTTAATTTCTGGTACTCAGTTCTCTCATATTTAAAGGCTGAGAATTGAATGAAGCAACACTAAGGATGCCTAAGCTTTTCTTCTTATCTACTCTGTAGCCAAACTTAACTCTCTATGTTGTTTCCATAATTAAAATGTGGCACAGTACTTAGCACGTAATAAGCACTTAGGAATGCTTATCCATTCCATCTATGACATTTCTTGAGTCCTTTCTGGTTCAACTATAGGACTTTTTCATCCTGTTGTTGTTATTCAGTCATTTAAGTCATGTCTGACTCTTTGTGACCCCATTTGGCTTTACTTGGCAAAGATACTGAAGTGGTTTGCCATTTCCTTCTCCAGTACATTTTGCAGATGAGGAAACTGAGGCAAATAGGGCTAAGTGACTTGCTCTGGGTCACACACACAGCTAGTAAACATCTGAGGTCACATTTGAACTCAGGTCCTCCTTACTTCAGGTCCAATGATCTATAAACTGTATCATCTAGCCCCCCCCCCCCCGTTCTCATCCTAGAAGTGTATTAATTGTATCCATTTTATAGAAGAATGAATAGCAAAACTCACAAAGTTGAAGTGATTTGCATGAGATCACAAAATTGGGTAGAGTTAGAGTTTAAAAAGCAATCTCCTAACTTCACAAATTGTTCTCTTGATGTAGACTCTGTGCTCCTTAAGCCAAAAGAGCAATTGTCCCTTTGAAGTAATATTCAAAGTAAGACACTGAGAGGTCTCTGACGTTTACAAGTCCAGTCCTACTACAACTGTTGTCTTAGGTAAGTCTTCTGATTCTCTTAAAGTCATCTGCCTAGGGATTTATCTATATATGAAGGGGAGAAAGTCAATTAATCATAAACTGATTTTTTTAAAGCAAATCATCCTTATATATCCATATATTTGTCAAAATTCACAAACTTACTACAGCATTTATATGTTTCAGATGGAAGCCAAGACCAAAGGGAAGACACATTTAGAGGTCTTTTTGAGAGATGAAAAGGTCTTGTAAACCATGGAATCTAACATCCTCATTTTAATAATGAGGAAATTAGGTCTCAAAAAGGTTAAGTGGTATACCAGACCACACGGGAGTTTACCAAGGAGGAATTAATACCATTTTAAAATTCCATTTCTCCTTTCCTTATCTCAATTATGCTATACTTTATGGTCATTTTTGTGTCAACAGTTTCAGTCATGTTCTTTCCTTTGACCTCTTAAGGAAATATTTTTTTTTCATTTCCCCCCTTACCAATAACTTTTAGAAGAGAGCGAGCACAAATTATGCATTAGATTTTAGCTATCATAGACTTGGTACAGAAAAAGACTTTAGAGGCCATCTTGTTCAACACTCCCATTTTGTAGATGCATAAACTAAGGCCCAAAGAAGTTTAGTGACTTGCTTAAAGACCAAGAAGTAAGTGTAGGTAAGTTTTGAATCCAGGTCCATTGAGCATAAATCTATTGCTCCAGTATAATCATTTATTGGGTTTCTGGATATTGAAAGTGTTCCATGTTTTATGAAATTTGGGGATAATTCTTTTCATGATGATTATCAATATGTCATCATTTTTGAGATATTTTGAGTGAAGATATATACCTTCTGCTAGAAAATATGTTTCAGGGAGGAGAGTAGTTATGGGACATATTTTATTATTAAAGAGATTTTTCTCTCACTGATGAGGGAAGATGCTCTTAATCTACAGCTGACCTGACCCTTTAAAAGGGGAAACATCCCCAAAATGGAGCTTTTGACCAAGAGACCTGGTCTAAAGGTTAAAATTCTGAAGATGGTATGTTTGCTTCCAACTCTCATGAGAATGTGAGAAACAGACTATAGAGGATTTTGGGGTGTATTCACTTGTTCTAAGGTGTGTGTGTGTGTGTGTGTGTGTGTGTGTGTGTGTGTGTGTGTGTGCGTGTATGAATCATTCTCTGATTAAAGTACAAGTAACAGAGATAGAAAAAGGAGGCAGAATGTGTCACTATCTGCAGTCAAATCAAATCTAATCTCACCATTCTCTTTTTTCCTTCTTCTCTCTCTGTTGCTACCTCTCTCTGTCCCCCCCTCTCTTCTCTTGTTCTTATGTCCCTTTGAGATTGCTCTGTATTCCTTTATTGTTCTAGTCTTCTCTTTCTCAGGTTCTCTGACTCTCTGTCTCTGTCCCCTTTTCTCTGTCTTTCCATCTCTGCACCTGTCTTTGTCTCTGTTGCTGTCTTATTATTTCTGCCTGTCTGTTTCTGTCTCTCTTTTGTCTTAGAATCAATACTATGTATTTGTTCCAAGGTACAAGTGAGGTTAGGGCTAGGCAAACTGAGTTAAGTCACTTGCCCACAGGCACACAGCTAACAAATGTCTGAGACCAGATTCCAACCTAAGAACTCCCCTATCTAACCTGGCTCTCAATCCACTAAATTGCCTAGTTGCCCCCATGTCTCTTTCTTAAAACTTGCAAAATGTCCTAATATATCTTTAATCTCCAATATTCTACCCAGAATCCTTCCAAATTCAAATGTTCTACTTCTATTAATTTTATGTTCTAAACACCTTTCTATTTATAGCATTTTGTTTTAATATCTTTCTCTGTTTTTTTTTCTCTCTACCTTTATCTTTTTCTGCCTCTATGGTTCTGTAAGACTAGTTGCTTTTCTGTCTCTGTTTTTGTCTTCCTCTCTTTTTTGCCTCCTGTGTGCCTCAGAATGACAATTGTTTGTATCTTCCATTGAGATACAGGTAAAAGAAAATCTTACATAATCATTTGTTGTCTGAAAACTTGCAAGTTTAGATCCATAGGATCATTTTAAAAATTACACTTGTTATTTCAGGAGTCATCATTTTATGGTTTAATCTGTATTTATTGAGCAAAATTTTCCTGATGACTGCTAGCAACCAATAATATGAAAATGCAGTTATCAAAATATTTTTTAAAAACATATTCACAGACTCAGGGCCAAAAATCCCTAGGTTTAATTATCTCCAATATTTCTTTTTATTTAATGGTTGTTCAGTTGTTTCAGTCATGTCGAATTCTTTGTGATTCCACTTGGGGCTTTCTTGACAAAGCTATTAGATTGGTTTGTTATTTCCTTCTCCAAATCATTTTATAGATAAGGAAACTGAGGCAATCAGATATTAAGTGGTTCGCCCAGGGTCTAAGAGCTAGGAAGTGCATGAGGCTACTCAAGTCTTCCTGACTTCAGGCCCAGGACTCAATCCACTGAGCCACGTGGCTAGCTGCCCATCTGAAGTTCTGTAGAACAGCAAATTGTATGACCCTTCATTTTTTCAGGTTCTTCATTAAATACTCCTCTTTCTTTCCAGGAAACTCTTGTGTCTCATTGAGATTCAGCTCATGGCCATACTCCTTTGTCCAAATATAAAAGATCCTGGAGTCACTCACTAGTAAAGGTAGTTGAGATGAGCTCCTAACACCTCACAAAGGAAAGCAAGAACATAAAAGGGCCGTGATGAAAATAATAATCACTTTCATAATTTTGTTTCTGACTTGATCTATAGATAGAGTCTGAAAAGCCTCTAAGAGCAACGTTTTCCCTTCTGAACCATATTTCTTTCCATAGAGAATCAATGGCTAGTTATGGAAAGTACCATATGCTGAGTCAAAATACCTTCATTCATTGTTTGACTCTTCTTTTGACTCAATGTAAAAGTAAGTTACTTAATCTTTCTTGGCCTCCTTTAAATTATTGAGTAATAAAATGTATTTGAGCTCAGTGGATAGAGTCCTGGGATAGTGGATAGACCTGAGTTTAAAACCAGCTTCAGGTACTTCCTAGCTCTGTGACCCTGGGCAAGTCACTTACCAACTGGCTGTTTTAATCCATAGAGGAAGAAATGGCAAACCACTCCAGTATTTTTGCCAAGAAAATTCTATAGACAATTTATGGATCATGGGGTTACAAAAAGTCAGACATGACTGAACAACTATTACAAAATGTATTTTCCTCCTCAAGTAAGATAATGCAAGTAAAAGGGCTTTTAGTCAATAAATTACTCTGAATATGTGTAAATATTCATTTGAATAAAAACATCTAATCAGAGGAAAGTATGGTATAATAGATAAGGCCACTGCTCTGTGAATAAAGAGCTCTGAGTTCTAAGCTTGTCTTTCCCATGATCTTGCTCTATGACCTTGGACAAGGCTTTGGTTCCCAGGTTCCTTTTTTGGCACAATGTAGGGGTTCAATAAGACTGTTAAGATCCATGCTCTAAGCTCTTTTCAAGAACTGAAATTTTATGTTCTCACATTCTATATCAGTGTTTCCTTCTAGCTCTAATATTTTATAGTCTAAGAACCCTTCCAGATCTAACATTATAAGGTCATGATGCTTTACAGTTCTAATATTTTAAGTTCTAACATCTCTACTATATATAATCTTTTAAGTTCTCAGGTTTCTCCCAGAGTTGACATTTTATGTTTTTAGATCACTTCCAGCTTTAATTTTTCATGTTCTAAATTTCCTCAGAATATTTATATTCTGGAGCAGCTGGATTGAGAGTCAGGCCTATAGACAGGAAGTCCTAGGTTCAAATCCAGCCTCAGACACTTCCCCAGCTGTGTGACCCTGGGCAAGTCACTTGACCCCCATTGCCCACCCTTACCATTCTTCCACCTAGGAGCCAATATACAGAAGTTAAGGGTTTTAAAAAAAAAGATATAAAAAATTTAAAAAATATTTATATTCCATGTTTCTCGTAGCCTGAGGAATATTCCCATTCTATGTTCCTAGGTCCATTTCAGCTCTAATAGTCTGAATTTTAAGGTCTCTTCCAGAACAAACTTTCCATGCTCTATGATCCCTTTTAGCTATAAGAATTGAGGCACAGTGGATAGAACATTGAGTCTGAAGTCAGGAAGATCTGAGTTCAAATTCAACCTCAAACACCTACTACTTGGTTGACCTTGAGGAAGTCACTCAACTGTATACCTCAATTTCTCCATCTATAAAATAGAGATAATAATAGCACCTACCTCTCAGAGTTGTTTTGAGGAACAAATGAGATAATTATTGCAAAATGCTTGGCATATGTAAGCTCTATATAAATGTTAACTATTATTATATTTTCATAATATGCTAGCACAAGATTATTTTATGTTCTATCCAATAAATTCATGCTAACACAGCTTTACTATTGTAGATAAGATTAATTCAATTAAATAGAAAATCCTTTCTAACAGATCCCTTCTCAAATCCTTGTCTAATTAGAAGTCAATCTATTTAATGATAATATTAGCCTTTTGAGGCATTATTTCTATACAGAAACTTATCTGTACTATCCTGAATGGTCTTGGGAAATTTGAAATTCAGTTTTCAAAATATTGTGCTGACTCTGAGAACAACATTCATTCCATTCTACTTTTCTCTTCCCCTCCCCTCAACAATATTCTAGCTGGTTTCTGTAGCCTCAGTCTTGTGACCTGGAGAATGCATGTCTGACTGAATTGCGAGCTATAAATGGAGGAAGGAAGGAAGGAAGGAAGGAAGGAAGGAAGGAAGGAAGTTGGAGTGTATAAGAAACAATACTTAGAAAGGAAGACTTCTAGTCAAGAGAAAGCTAATGATTCATAGGGGTGAGTCAGCAAACCACTATAGAAACAGACTCCAGCACTGTTCAGGGGAAAGTGAGAGAGACTATTCCTCCCCCATTTTCCCTAGGTTCAAGTAGGAGTCACTCAAAGTCAATAGTTGTTGATTCACAGACATCAACATCCCACTTTCCCTAACACAATATAGAAACTTGGAAAGTCAAATAGGACAGAAAAATGAGTTTTGAAAGAGCTGGATAATTGGAGGCTGGCATTCACTGATTCCACAGCCTATCATTACATAATTCAATTCAACAAATATTTTTAAGTACTTATTTATGTATTGTGTCAGGTGCTAGCTACAGAGAATAGAAAGATGAATATGAACTAGTTCCTGCCTTCATGCTGCTGATTGATGATTCTTTAGGGGAGGCATGAGATATGTCACATACAAAAGAACTGTAGTAGGGGGCAAGGAGAGTCAGGCACAGTTGTGTGAGAAATTTTTGGAGAAGAGGATCAGTTTCTCTTGAGGGGTGGGGCATATTAGAGGGAAGATAGAGATTTCTAAGAAAAGTTGAAAATAGTATTGGACTTGAGAGAGAATTATTTCAACAGATGAAGAATGGGCATGTTATGTGGACTTATTGTAAACATAGAAGATATCAAAAACATTTAAGATAGGAGAAATGAAATTGAGAACCAAGAAAGGAAGCTATCTGGTTTTGTTGAATAGGATACAGGAAGGGAAATAATATGAGATATAATTGGAAAGGCTAATTAGAATCAAAGTGTGAAGGCCATGAATTTGAGGATGTGTTTAAACTTTTGTTGGTAGACAGTGGGGGTTTTGAATAGTGGACTGATATGGTCTTAGTGGGGCATTATCTATACTTACCCCTTCCTTTTGTAATGAATGAACTTCTCTGGAGGTTTTCTATATTAAATTTAAGTTAATTTATTAATGTCACTCAAGAAAATCTAACTAGTCAATGGACTCCCTAACAGTTCAAAAAGATGAAGCTAGGCAGATAAGTTGGGCAAGAAAGACCAAGAGCACAGCAGAAAAGAAGGGCAAAAGAGACATAACTTCCTCTGGTACATGTCTTATATATCTCTTGTGACATCATCCAGTCTCTCTGCAGGACACCTCTGATTAGAAAATAGTCAGGAAGAAGATGGGATTAGAAATCTTGACCCCTCCTTCAATGCTTTATCACAAGGAAAGGTGAGTTTCAGGAGGATGCCAACAGTCTTTCCTCCTCTCTATGTGGCTGGACTACTATGCTTTCCAATATGGCAGCTGGAACTGAATGATTTCATTACCTAAGAGAGTTCTTGTTAATAAATAAATAAGGACCAGGTCTCCACCCTGCCTGTAACAAAAACTAGCCCAGTGAGGGGCTCTTGACCCTGTTATCTTTAAAAAATGCAAGAGATCCTAACAAAAAAAAAGGGAGGACCCCACGTAGTTTCATAGAGGAGGGGAGAGATGGTTTTGTACCTTTACAATCAAACTGTTCTTGGAGGTTAAAGGAGGAACTCTTTCTCAAAAACTATTCCAATTCAATATTAATTTTCCTCTCTCTCTGACCTTATCTGCTACACTTTCCAAGAGAATAGTTTTGTTCTGAATGTCCTCTCTCACCTCCACTCAATGCAGGATATCCATCAATAGGAGGAAGTCATGATGGGTGTGGGGGCAGATTTTGGTTAAATATAAGGAATAAGTTCCTTACCACAAGAGATGGGAAGAAGGTATTCACGCATCAGATAAGGAAATATTCATTAAGGATATTTTAATGGGAAACTCTTGTAGAGTTATTAGATTTGAATAAACTTTTGAAATGCCTCCAATATGACTCAATAATTCTTCTTTACTTTCTACTCCAATCTGGTCTCCTCAAAATTCCCTGAACAAAACAAGACTATCTCTTTTTCCCTCTATAATTATTCCATGTACATTAATCTTATTTAAAGAAGTACTTGATAAATACTTGTCCAATTAAATTAAATTAATATAGATTTACCTTCTGGCAATCAAGCCAAAACTGTTCTTTATTTTGTGGTTACCAGGGCACCACTAATAAGTATAGATAGATAGATAAATAAACAGATAGATCTATAGATAGATAATACACACACACACACACACACACACACACACACGTGTGCGTCTTCTGAGAGGCCATACTCAGAAAGGAGAAACCTGGATCTTAACTTGCAATCATGCATGTGTTTGACCACTTACTCAAGGCTTAAAGCTGTCATGGTGGATCTAAAATTAATATAAGTGGGTATTTTAAATTACATACCTTATAAATTAGTTGATTGACAGTTTTCCAGTTAGAGAAATATGATAGAAAAAGTCTATTCATAGTGCCCAGCCCAACAAATTGTGTGACCTAGAGAAAGAAAATCACTTATCTTCTGTGGACTTTAATGTCTTCACCTTTCAAATGTATATAACTGTCTGCCTCACTGTGACTCCTTATTGATTCTAGGATAAAATACAAACTCCTCTCATTGACCTTTAAAGTCCTTCACAATTTGGCCATAGTCTACCTTCCAAGCAGCTCAAATAGCCCACTTGCTGTTCTCTGAACTCTATTCCAACAACTCCCACATCTGTGATTTTCCATGGGATATTCCCAGTGCTAGGAAATCACTCCTTCCTTATCTTTACCTATTTAAAACCTTGGCATTCTTTCAGGTTCCACTTGTGTATGACCTACAGGAATCCTTTTCTGGTCATTCCCCCCAGGTAATGTGTTTTCTCCTTCTTTCAGTTCCCACATATATAATCATCTGTTTGCATGTTGCCTCCCTACTCACTTCCCCAGAGCTTTACAGAAGAAGAGAAGTTCTTTACTGATAAGTGAGGTTTCATTTGTTTTATTTTTATATGATAGTCACCAAGATGACTGTCTTCCACATAATAAGAGTTGATTAAATGTGAGATTAGGTTGAAGGATCAATTCAATCAACATATGTTTGCTTTTTCCAATTCCTCTTTGTGGTCCATCCCCCAGTTCAATCACTTACTGTGGTTATTTAGAAAAGTCAATCCTACTACTTTAATATTTCTTCCATTATAGCATCTATCCCATTCCCCAGACCACTGACCTAATTTAAGCTTTTGTCCTCCAGTATCTTTCCCTCCAATCCATTCTCCCCTTCTATCCATCCAATCACAGGTGGGAGTCCTCTCTCTAATGGCAAAAGTGTTAACCCTCTGTATGTCTTAGGAGTGGTTTCATGTGCTATTATGGTCCCTTACCTAGCAGCTAGCCTTTTTTTAAATTTTTTAATCATTTATTAATATTCATTTTTAACATGGTTACATGATTCATGCTCCTAATTTCCCCTTACCCCCCCCCGGCACTCCCCTCACCCATGGCAGATGCACATTTCCACTGGTTTTATCATGTGTCATTGATCAAGACCTATTTCCAAATTGTTGTTAGTTGCATTGGTGAGGTAGTTTCGATTCTACATCCCCAATCATGTCCTCCTCAGCCCATGTGTTCAAGCATTTGTTTTTCTTATATGTTTCCTCTCCTGTAGTTCTTCCTCTGAATGTGGGTAGCGTCTTTATCATAAATCCCTCAGAATTGTCCTGGGTCATTGCATTGCTACTAGTACAGAAGTCCATTACATTCAATTTTACCACAGTGTATCAGTCTCTGTGTATAATGTTCTTCTGGCTCTGCTCCTTTCGCTCTGCATCAGTTCCCGGAGGTCTCTCCAGTTCGCCTGGAACTCCTCCAGTTTATTATTCCTTTTAGCACAATAGTATTCCATCACCAGCATATACCACAATTTGTTCAGCCATTCCCCAATTGAAGGACATACCCTCATTTTCCAGTTCTTTGCCACCGCAAAAAGCAGCAGCTAGCCTTTTGATGATGATCAGCTCTCCATTGCTTTTTCAGGTGGCAAACACACATTCCACCCATCACCCAAAGTAGTTTTTGGCTTCCTAAGTCCTAAAAGAGGTCATTCTCCAAGGGTTTAGTCATTGAGAACTCAAGATTTCCTACTAATGGAGGATTTGCTACATGCAGTTCAAAATATATTACATACTTAAATAAATGTATATACAAAGTTTTTGGTTTGTTGTTCTCAAAGAGGACAAAAATGAAATCATTAGTGATGTCTTTTGACTCATATATGTTGGATTTAAGTGAGGCAGAGCTCCTCAAAATCATCAACCCAATTCTATCGTCCTGTGTCATCCAAGTCCAGTAGTAAGAAAAACTTAAGACAACTGATAATGGCTTAGGATGCAGTCGATTATCTTGGCTCCTTTGATATCTGACCAAGCTCTAAGTGCTCCACAGAACCTACTTCCACCATCTTTATGGCCATTGGGACAAATTGTTCTCGTCTTCCCCTTCCAGCCAGGAAAAGTCTTCACACGACTGGGATAAAGCCCTCTAACTCAGCAACAGGTCAGAGTTGTATCAGTTACTCTCAGCCTGGTTTATTAACCCACTTGCCAAGATGGTTTACCAGGCTATGTCCACCGCACATACCATACATTCTTGGAGCCACAGGCAGTAGCCTAGTGGTAGGTGGGCACCAAAGGAAAATATTCCTGAAAATGTTCAGCAAGCCCTCACACAAGAGGCACTAGTCTTCCCCTCACGAAATACATACATATATAATATGTAGATACAAAATATGTTTATTTTCTAGATATCGTATTTATATAAACACATGTGTTTATGTACTGTACATATGCACAGATTTTGTTGATATAAAATGATCTAATAATATGTATATAATATTTATTCTATAGATATTCTTTTCTATTTACTATATGTACATCTATACATGCATAGACACATGCATATATAACAAAAGACAACATGCATAATTATATATAGCATATATTTTATAGCTATTACCTTCTATTAACCATATGCACATCCATACATATATGTATACATTATAGGATAATAAAAACTACATGCAACATATACAATATAATAGGTATAATAGGTATTACCTTTTATTTTCCCTATGCACATTTATATATTCTACTTTGTGTTTATATATATATATATATACACATATAACAAATAATTATGTAAACACATATACATCTATTTAAAGATATTGCCTTTCATTTCCCACATTTTCCCACACCAATACACACATTTACATGCATATCTATCTATATTTTATAGACAATATGACAAATTGCATGAAAATTGCATAAAAACATATATAGATATAAAATATATTTATAGCTATTGTCAATTTATAATGTATAACCTATAGATGTGCATAAATATGCACACATAGTCTCATGTGTTGCACATGTGTGGATATATACTACATGTATGCATATGTACTTGCACATGTGTATAAACATTCATAGAAAGTAATATCTTCCTTCGAGGTTAGAGGCAACCATTACTGGTACTTGCAGGCACTCCAGATACATAATCCTCTTTGCAGTGTATCCTGACATGTATTCGTGTTCTGGGTTTATTGTTCTGGAATTGCTTTACTTTTCAATAGGAGAATTAGACTCCCCAATGCTTCATTCCACCCCATCCTTGGATTCCCTAGGGAAAGTTACTACTCATGGAGCTGCTAATTATAAAAATGGTTATGTGCTGGAAATCTAGTGATTTTTCCAGCAAGGGAGAAAGTACAAAAAGGTGCCCAATTATAAACATGAATCAGGTAGTTTATTCTCACACAGACAAGGGAAGACAGAGCAATAAAGAATTAGAGAATAATTAGAAACAGAAGCCAGTAAGTTATCGCTACTAATACAATCAGTAGGGAGGCTAATGCTTAAGCTTCATTGGAACACAGTGGTGGCGAGGCTGTTAAGTGGCTGTTTTACCTCAGCCCTGGCACTGTCTGGACACACACCAAGTTGGATCTTCCTTCCAGGGGCCTCCTTATTCAGTGCCCATGATTTCCATTTCACAGTGTGATCCAGAAAGCTTTTCCAAAAGACTTTGTTCTTGTCACTGTTACTTCCTTGTCAGACCTTCCAAGATGTTCACACACACACACACACATACAAGTTAGGCTGCCAGGGGCCATAGTTGGGAACCAACTAAATACGTTTATCATCCATGCCTGGAGATCATTCCTGAAAAGGTCTGATCTACTATTATAGCAGAGAAAGACCCTTCCTTCCTTCTGTGATCTTTTCCCATCCTATACCCTTCACTGATGTTGCATCCTATTTTCTGTAGAACTGCCTCCAAGAAACCTGCCAACCAGCAGTCACTCAATCACCTCTGCTTCTACAAAGTGTTACACTAGGGGTGTATGTTTTTCTATCTCAGCAACCAACTGAGGACTCAACCCACCAGTGAGTCAGACATAACCAGAAGTAGTCAGAGGATATCCATATAGGTACTCAAGGAGTGGGTGTGTAGAGGACCTGTTATTCATGCTCTACATTCCAAGCAAACTGAGATACAAATTATTCATATGTCAAAAATTATCAGGATGGCTTTATGACTATAAGACCATTTCTCTCTTCATAGAGATGAGTTGAGATTAGGTCTGTCTTCATGCAGTTACTGAATCACAGTATGTTACTAGAAAGGGCCCTTAGAATTGCAATGTTAGAACTATAAAGGACTTTAGTGGAGAGACAGACAGACAGACAGAGACAGAGAGAGACACAAAGACAGAGACAGAGAGAGACAGAGAGACAGAGAGAGAGATAGCGAGAGAGACAGAGAGAGACAATGATAGAGAAAGAGACAGACAGACAGACAGAGAATTCACTGAAGAAGGCAGCCTCTAAAAGGAAAATCCCACTTGTTGTCTGACAAAAGAACCCCCACCCCAACTCTCTGTCTCCATTTTTTTTTCTGTCTCTATGTCTATGTCTCTCTGTCTCTCTCTGTCTCTGTCTCTCTCACTCTCCTATTCTTTCCCTCATTCTTCTTTAGGTTTCACTGCTGCCTCTTTTCCTCAAGACTTTTTTCACCATGCCTCCACAATGGGAACCTTTGCCCTGCCCTCCCCCTGCTTTTCAGATCCTTCAGATCCTTCCCCCATTAGAAATTAAGCTCCTAGAGGTAGCTAAATGGTTCAGTGGAATAGTGCCAAGCCTGGAGTTAGGAGTTCCTGGGTTCAAATCTGGTCCCCAGTTTTTTTCTGGGAAGATGGCGGCTTACTCATAGTAAATCTTAAAACCTCCGCACCCTTACACACTGAGATAGAAAACAATGCACTTCAAGAAGAAAGAGGACCAAATATAATAATGGTACAGAGCAGGGGGAACGCTACTGCAGCATAACTAAAGAGGTACACCAAGAAAAAGACTTCACTTCTTGAACTGTTGGGTCTGATGGCATAGAAAGGGAATTCCAGGATCCCAGGATGCCTCCTCCACATGCTGTGTGGAGTCTCCAACAGCCTGTGAAATCTCAGGGCCAGTGGGAGCACCAGTCGGAAGAGAGGGCCTTTCTGGCACCAGACTTAGGGAGTTAAACACAGGCACTAGAGAGGTGACTGGAGGAGAAAACCAGAGAAACACAGCAAAAACGCCCAGAACATGGTGGCTTAGAGATAGCCAAACCACAGACCACAGAGATCTTGGCTTCCTCATACCAAGATAGAGAACACAGGGCTTCAAGAAGAAAGAAAACCAGATCAAACACAGATGACAGTGCAGGGGGACCCCACTGCTGGAGATCTCATTTCAGCAAAAACACTCCTTCTTGTCCCCCCATGTTTTTGTTTTTTTCTTTCTTTATTTTTTGTTGTTGTTGTTTTGTCTGTTTGTTTGTTTTTCCCTCCCCTCCAGGTTTTAGCCTCAGGGCAGATAAAGCAGTAAAATTAATCCAATTAATACAGGATTAATCCCAACAACTGATTGCCTTAATTTCCCATTCATTAGAGGTGAGGTCTCCCTTTTCATTTTTGATACTGTCAATGTGGTTTTCTTCTTTCCATATCATCTTAGACCATTTAGTATTCTAATCTCTCCCTATGTATAATTCTTCTGATTACTATAATAATGAATATTATGATAGTGAATAAAGTTCACTACAGAGAATTATACGTAACATTTCTCTACATAGGAATACAAATAATTAGATCCTATTGAAGCCCTTAAAGAGGCAAATTTAAAAAAATACGAGTTTTCTTTCTTTCCCCTTTGTTTCTTATTTACCTTTTTATATTTCTCTTGATTTATGTGGTTGGATATGGAACTTTCCATTTAGTCCTGGTCTTTTCTGTGCAAATATTTGGAAATCTTCTATCTTGTTGAATGCCTAAACTTTCCCCTGGAAGTATATAGTTAGTTTTGATGTGTAGGTAATCTGTGGTTGTAGACCCAGTTCTCTTGTCATTCTGAATATCATATTCCAAGCTTTGTGATCTTTTAGTGTGGAGGCTGCCAGATCCTGTGTGATCCTGATTGGTGCTCCTTGATATTTAAATTGTCTCTTCCTGGCTTCTTGTAAGATATTTCCTTTTACTTGGGAGCTCTTGAATTTGGCTATTATATTCCTGGGGGTTGTCTTTTCAGGGTCTAGTGTAGAGGGTGATCTATGGATCCTTTCAATATCTATATTGCCTTCTTGTTGTAGAACTCCAGGGCAATTTTGCTGAATAATTTCTTTTAGGATGGAGTCCAAATTTCTATTAATTTCTGCTTTTTCAGAAAGACCAATGATTCTCAAATTGTCTCTTCTAGCTCTGTTTTCTTGATCTGTCACTTTCTCATTGAGATATTTCATGTTTCCTTCTATTTTATCAGTCTTTTGCCTTTGTTTTATTTGTTCTTGCTGTCTTGTGAGACCATTGGCTTCTAATTGCTCAATTCTAGCCTTTAGGGACTGGTTTTCGGCTATAATCTTTTGGTTTTCCTTTTCAATCTGGTCATTTCTGGTGTTCAATTTGATTTCTGAGTCTCACTTTCCAATTGTGAAATTCTGCCTTTTAAACTATTATTTTCTTGCCAGATCTCTTCCATCTTTCTCATCATCTCAGATTTGAACTCTTCAATAGCTTGTGGCCAGTTTTCATTGTTTTGGGAAGGTTTTGATATGATTGCTTGTTTGTTCTCCTCTGCTTTTTGCTCTGTTGTCTGGATTTTCTCTGTGTAAAAGTTGTCGAATGTTACAGATTTCTTCTTGATGATCTTTCTCTTTTGGGGTTCTTGTCTCTGGCTTACCATTGTTAGCCCTGCGCCCTCTCAGGTTTATCCTCACACCCAGGGTCTGTTTGTGCTCTCTAGGCTCCTGAAGTCTCAGATCTAGTTGTTCTCAGGGTCAAGCTTTCTGGTGGTCCTCTTGCTTGTTCCTCTGTCTGAGGCTCCTTTAACAGTTCCGGGGTGCTGTTTCCACAGTTGTGCACCCCTCTGCACTGGGTCCTCACTCAAGGTCCACTCCTGTGCTCAGTTCCAAGTCCTCTCCTGGGCTCAGGATCCGTGGACACAAGAGCCTGTGCTTGGGCCTGCTCTCAGGGTCTGTGTTCAAAGTCTGAACATTCTTTAGCCTCTTGGGGTCTTAAGTCTTGCTAATCTCAGGAGTAGGCTTTGGTGACCCCAGGTAGCTGCCAATGACTTAATGGGTGCCCCAAGCTTGCTCTAGCTCTTGTGTGCTGGCTTTGGCACTGTAAGTGGTGTGGGGTAAGTGAGATGGTTGCCCAGCTTGCGTTTTAGTGAGAGCTGTTTCACCCCCTTATAGCATGGAAATGCCCCAATTCCACGTACCTCCAATGCTGAGCCCTGTTGTGGAATCCCTTTGTTCCTCTGGATTTATTTTTATGTCTTCTTGAGGAGTCCTATATGTTTGGGTTCTGAGAGGTTAAGCAGCTGCTTTTTCCTCTGCCGCCATCTTAACCAGGAAGTGTTTGATGAAGTTTTAATGTCAAGTCTAGTTTGAGCTATAGATGACAGGTATCTTGTATGGTCTGTGTCTAGATAAAGATATGGGTGGGAGGGTAGATAAATGCCTTGAAATTTCTGACATAGACTGATAACTGGTGGCTTTATCAGCCTAAGCACCTTCTATTTGACAATATTAGTTAGATCTCTACTAAGAAAATTCTGGCTCCATGCAGCCTGAGATAAATGAAACTAATCGCCAGAGATCCTTGTAGCTTACTCTCTTTCAGGTACATATAGCCCAAGGTTCAAAATGGCAGAAACTGTTGAGCCTATAGTTAGGAAGCCTGGGGTCTAAATTCTTCTTTGGACAATTTAAATGAGTGTGTTCTTGGGCAAATTATTTAAGCTTCTAGTCTCAGTTTCATCACTTGTGAAATAGAGATAATAAGAGAACCCAGTTCATAGTATTTGCTTGAGGCTTAAATGATGTAATGAGTATAAAGAACTTTGTAAATGTATTTAAAGAACTATAAACATATAAATGCCAGTAATTCTCTAATTCTCTCTCTCTCTCTCTCTCTCTCTCTCTCTCTCTCTCTCTCTCTTTCTATCTCTCTCTCTCTTTCTTTCTCTCTCACTCTCTCTCTCTCCACACATACACACACACACACACACACGCGCACGCACGGGCGCACACACACACACACGCACACACACAATGTCACCTATATTGAGGAGGAATAAGGGCTATTCTTTAAATAGTGTTGAGCAAGGAGTCTGGAAAACTTGAGTTCAAATCCAAACTCACACATTCAGTATGTGTGTGTGACAAAGAATCCATAAAAGGTTACCCAGAAGGGATTTGTTTCTCAGAACTTTCCTATTTCATGTATTTTTTTTTGCCAGAAAATATTATCTCTAACGTGTGGTTAGCCTGTTAATATGGAGTCAGAAGACCTGATTTCATGTATGCATTAAGGTTAGGAACTCATGAAATCTTGACTTCCACTGAACGTCAAGTTAGAATTTGGAAATGCAGTTACTATGATTTATTGGCATAAGAATCTCAATCATTTAAAAAGCATTTTAAGAGCTTACTCTATCCCAGGAATTGTGCTAAGCCCTTAAAATGAAAAGGAAGGCAAAAACAGTCCTTGCCCTCAAGGAACTTGCAATCTAATGGGAGAGACAGCACTCAAACAACTATGTAGATGCATTATGTAGACATACATGCATATGTGTATATTAACATGTGCAATCCTGTTTTGTCTGGGCATGCCCAGTTCATCCAAAATGGGGATGCCTTTGAGGGACCTTCATAGCATGTCCAGATTTTTTAACAGAGAGGGCTATGTCCCCTACTAGATGGGCAGAGGTAGCCTCCTTTAATTGGCTGCCTTGTGGGGACTGAGTCCAACATTCTTTCAGCTACTCTCTTATTGGCTGCTTTCCAAGGTTGAATATCCCAGTTCATCAATATAAACCAAACCAGGAAGAGAGGAAAGACCTCCGTTCTCCTGTTCCCATATTTTTAAATCTTTCTCTGAGAAATGGGTGCTTTCTGTTCTGTTGTTGTTTATCCTTCTCATTTTCAGGGACCCAGGAGAGGAACCTTTCCAATGAGCCATGGTGACCTTGGAGCCAGAAATTCTGACAGGGTGGTACAACCATGCAGCCTTTCATAGAAACCCTTAGAATCCAGAATGCCTGGGACTCAAGTTTAAAGAGGAGTTTGATCTTGTAATTGAGACTGATCTATAGGAACCAAGTTATGCTACATATCTAATCTCCTACTCTCCAGAAACTGAGATGCAAGAGAGGAGGAAGACTATATCTTCCAGGCATTGAGTTTT
This sequence comes from Gracilinanus agilis, assembly GCF_016433145.1. Taxonomy (NCBI): domain Eukaryota; kingdom Metazoa; phylum Chordata; class Mammalia; order Didelphimorphia; family Didelphidae; genus Gracilinanus; species Gracilinanus agilis. The sequence continues at coordinate 693,078,650 of NC_058130.1, read as the reverse complement.
TAAGTTTGCATATTTGTGATTATCCCTTCTAAGGGGAATATTTCTGTGTAAAATTTTTTCTGACTTCAAAGCCAATGTTCTTTCCATTGTACTGCAGTGCCAGATCAGTAGACAACTGCCATTAGGATATTCTCTTCTCCCAGAATCCAAGGGCTTGAAAGAAGGAACCCCTTCCCTAGTACTCCTGGGCTTAGGATCCTGGTTTGTGCCCATTAGAGTTTGAGAGGAGATGGAAAGAAAGATGATGGTGTTGGTTTGATTTGCCTAGCAAACCATGCTGCCTCTTTCCTGTCACTCAGGGTCCTCAGGTGCTTTATTAGATTGATTTTTCTGTATTATGTATGGTAGTCAAATAGCATTTGATGGGGATGGCTGATCTCTTTTCCAAACGAGCTGATTCATTGAATGATGGCTGTGAGGGCTGGGCAGGGAGTAGGAATGCTGGTTTAGGGGTGTGCTTCTACTAAAAAAAACAAGATAACATTTATAAAACACTCTGCCAACTATAAAGCACTATATAAATCCTAGAGATGGTGATGTTGATGATGATAATGATGATGGATTATGATTATCAGCTTCCTGTTAGTGACAATTAGTCAGCAGTTGGTGGCAGTGGTGGTGAGGAAGATGGCTTCCTTCTCCACAATGATTTCTCCCTTTGTTGATGGCAGTGGAGGCCAGGATGGAAACTTTGTTAAACATAAAACACTCTATGGATACACTGTGGCACAAGCAAATGTAATGGACTTCTCTTTTTTTGCAATGCAATGATCCAGGACAATTCTGAGGGACTTATGAGAAAGAACCCTGTCCACATCTAGAGAAAGAACTGTGGGAGCAGAAAGAAAATCAACTGCTTGATCACATGGGTCGATGGGGATATGATTGAGGATGTAGACTCTAAATGATCACCCTAATACAAATGTTAATAATATGGAAATAGGTCTTGATCAATACATGTAAAAACCAGTGGAATTGCTTGTTGGCTATGGGAGAGGAGTAGAGAAGGGGAGGGAAAGAACATGAATCACATAACCATAGAAAAATATTCAAAATTAATTAATTAATTAACATTTCTTTTTCTTCTCTAATTGCTACTGCTAGTGTTTCTAGTACTATGTTGAATAATAGAGATAATGGGCATCCTTGTTTTACTCCTGATCTTATTGGAAAGGCTTCTAATTTATCCCCATTGCATATGATGTTTGTTGATGGTTTTAGGTATATACTGTTTATTATTTTTAGGAAAGGTCTTTCTATTCCTATACTTTCCAATGTTTTCAATAGGAATGGGTGCTGTATTTTGTCAAAGGCTTTTTCGGCACCTATTGAAATAATCATGTGATTTTTTTGTTTGTTAGATTGTTGGTATGGTCAGTTATGTAGATGGTTTTCCTAATGTTGAACCATCCTTGCATTCCTGGTATAAATCCCACTGATCATGATGGATGATCCACTTGATTACTTGCTGGAGTCTCTTTGCTAGTATTCTATGTTCATTAGGGAGATTCTTCTGTAGTTTTCTTTCTCTGTTTTTGATCTACCTGGCTTTGGAATCTGTACCATATTTGTGTCATAAAAGGAATTTGGTAGGACTCCTTCTTTGCTTATTATATCAAATAATTTGTATAGTCCATCAGGCCCTGGAGATTTTTTCTTAGGGAGTTCTTTGATGGCTTGTTCAATTACTTTTTCTGATATGGGATGATTTAGGTATTCTATTTCTTCTGCTGTTAATCTAGGCAATTTGTATTTTTGTAAATATTCATCCATATCTCCTAGATTGTTATATTTATTGCCATATAATTGGGCAAAATAGTTTTTAATGACTGCCTTAATTTCTCCTTCATTAGAGGTGAGGTCTCCCTTTTCATCTTTGATACTGTCAATTTGGTTTTCTTCTTTCCTTTTTTTATTAGATTGACTAGTACTTTGTCTATTTTATCTGTTTTTTCAAAATAACAGCTTCTAGTCTTATTTATTAAGTCAATAGTTCTTTTACTTCCCATTTTATTAATTTCTCCCTTCATTTTTAGTATTCCTAATTTAGTTTTCATCTGGGGATTTTTAATTTGCTCACTTTCTAATTTTTGAAGATTCATGCCCAATTCATTAATCTCTGCCCTCCCTAATTTGTTAATATATGTACTCAAGGATATAAATTTCCCCCTGAGTACTGCCTTGGCTGCATCCAACAGAGTTTGGCAGGATGTCTCATCATTGTAATTCTCTTCAATGAAATTGTCGATTGTTTCTATGATTTCTTCTTTGATAAGCTCATTTTGGAGAATCATATTATTTCATTTCCAATTAGTTTTTGATTTTCCTGTCCAGGTGCTCTTACTAATTATTATTTTTATTGCATTATGATCTGAGAAGGTTACATTTATCATTTCTGCTCTTTTGCATTTGTTTGCAATGTCTCTATGCCCTATTAAATGGTCAATCTTTGTGAATGTACCATATGCAGCTGAAAAGAAGGTATATTCCTTTTTGTTCCTATTCATTTTTCTCCACATATGTATTAAATCTAATTTTTCTAGGACTTCATTCACCTCTCTTACCTCTTTCTTATTTATTTTAGGTTTGATTTATCTAGATCTGAAAGAGGAACTATACGAAAACAACTACAAAACTCTTTCCAAACAAATAAAACTAGATCTAAACAATTGGAAAGCCATTGATTGCTCATGGGTAGGACGAGCTAACATAATAAAAATGACCATTCTACTCAAATTAATTTACCTATTTAGTGCCATACCTATCAAACTACCAAAAAACTTCTTTACCGAATTAGAAAAAACTATAATAAATTTCATTTGCAACAACAAAAGATCAAGAATATCAAGGGAAATAATAAAAAAAAATGTGCAGGAAGGGGCCCTAGCAGTACCAGATATTAAACTATACTATAAAGCAGCAGTCATCAAAACAATATGGTACTGGCTAAGAGCCAGAAGGGAGGATCAGTGGAATAGACTTGGGGTAAGTGACATCAGCAAGACAGTGTATGATAAACCCAAAGAGCCCAACTTTTGGGACATGAATCCACTATTTGACAAAAACTGCTG
>NC_058130.1:693064866-693073086 GCF_016433145.1 Gracilinanus agilis | reverse complement strand
AGCAGCAAGAGGTAGAAAGAGAAACACCATTTAAAATCACCCTAGACAATATAAAATACTTAGGAATCTATTTACCAAAACAAACACAGGAAGTATACAAAAAACCCCTACAAAACACTTTCCAAACAATTAAAACTAAATCTAAACAATTGGAAAAATATTGATTGCTCATGGGTAGGATGAGCTAACATAATAAAAATGACCATTCTACCCAAATTAATTTACTTATTTAGTGCCATTCCTATCAAACTACCAAAAAACTTGTCTGCTCTCTAAGGCGAAGCATAATGAAATTCTCTATGGACCCTGATCCTTCCTTATATAAGATATATATAATATATATATATATTCCCCTATTTCCTGGACCAAGAAGCAAGTGATGAATTCACTCTCCTTTTAGTTCAACATCATAAGGGCTTCCCTGTATCTTCTGATTTGAGATGTTATGGTTGTGATGGGAGGGATCCAGGGATCTGAACAACTTCGAATCAAGTCATACCAATTACTGTGCCTTTCCAATTCTGTTGCCTTTCATCAGAAGAGTCTCAATTAAAACTGGATTCCATCAAGATTGAGGTTAAGCTTGACAAATATCACCCTTCTCAGGACATAGCAGACACTCAGACAGCTCCCTACATTGCAAATGAGCTCTATATGCTGCCTTCAGAACATGATTGCCACATTTAAACTGGAGTGTCTTGTTCATCACCCAAAGAGTTGGTCTGTGCTACTCTTCAAAATGGAGCTCAAAGGCATAAATAAGGTATGAGGTAGTGATCTATGCTTATATGAGTGATGAACTCGCCCAGTTCCAAGAATGCATAATCGGACCCACTCATTTCTATTGTGTTTTAAGATTTGTTTGACATCTTTGTGAAGCACATATTTTCAGCTCTGTAACCAACATGGGTCAAATAGAACTCTGCCTCACGACAGTAAAATTCAGTTCCTCCAAGATATGACTGCTATACCTTGTCTTCAAATGTAATCAACTTTTTCTACCATTCTCTAGGTCCTTTCATCATGTTCTCTTTCTTCAAAGCCTTCTTTCCCCCTAATCTCTTATAAAATGGCAGTCTGGTTCTAAATGGTCCAATTTCACCCTCCTCACTGTCTTCTAAATCACTACCAGACCTCCTTACTACCCCTCAAACTTTGTCCCAAGTGAAAGACTTACTATAATTCTTGCACAGAGTAAATGGAAGGAAATAAAAAACAGAAGTAATTAGGGCAGGGAAGAATAAAAAGAGACCAGTAATGTTCTCTTACAGAAGGTGGGATTTGAACTAAGTTTTTAAGGAAGTCAGAATCATAGCTTTAGAGTTGGAAGGAAACTTTAAAGTCATCTAGTGCAATGTCCTCATTTTCTAACTGAGGAATCTGAGACTCAACAAAGATAAGTAACTTATTCATTGCCACAGATATTATAAGTATCAAAGCTGGAAACTCTCTGAATCTGCAGTCCACTCACCAGCGGTTTCTTGTTGCTGGGCTCATTTTGTACATCTTGTATATATTTACCTTCCCATAACATAGATTTTCCTGTTGAGTCCTTTTGCTTGGTGTCAGCATTCCTTGTCTTAATGAGGTTTTCCATTCCATTCTGTACACTGGTACCTATAAGTGCATGAAACTAGGAATGTTGCTAGAGTTTACCTTAGGGATAAGATGTAGCTGGACTGAGAACTCAATGTGTGCTCTTGGCTTGGACTCAGATTATAACCAGATTTGGATCTTGGTTTCTGACCAATGTTTAAAAAGATAAACTGAGACCATGGGGTCTAAGGTCAAGGGAGTGGAAAAGACTTGTGTGATGTCCAAATCTCTGTCTCTGGTCTCACAGGATTCCTTTTTAATTAATTTAATTAATCCCTAATTAATATTAACTCATGCTAATGAGTCTGCCACCTATGACTGAGAAGAAGCCTCTCTTGATGTTTGTTTAATCCTTCTGAGACATGAAGGAATCAGGGACTCCAAAAGTAATTCAAATGTAACAGATCCCCCTGAAAGACCTAGTATACATAACAGTGGAAGGATGAGGCTTCATATTCAAGATATAACTAGGATAGGGTAATCAGGGCTTTGTTCCACAGCACTGAATTTAGAAGGTGCCAAATAACCATAGTGCCAATAGTACCCTAGTTATTCAGCAGTGTCAGAACAATAGAATTTAGCATCAAGTTAGCAAGAATAATTAGGTTAACTAACAGAGCTACCAGATGGCAAACTCCCAGTGAGTTGTTGCCCTCTTCTCTCCTCCTACCTTTAGAAGCTCATATAAGGGCTTTGGGGGACATATTGAGTTTAAAATATTGAGATGAGACTTCATTGTAGAACAAGTAGTTGGTAGTGCAATATTTGAACTCAGGAAAGAGATGAGAGTTGGCTAATATATCCATTTTAAATATCCCATATATCTTAACAGAGATCATTCAAATTAATATTCAGTCAGGGACAAATAGGGATAAGAGGAATCTGGTCAAAGCATCATCATCGATCTATTATCAGGGCACCAATCAATTTAGTAAGCACCTATCATGTGTCTGACACTTCAAGGTCTGAGTCTCCAAATTTCATGGAATTTGAACTCCTGTATGAATTTTGTGACAAAACCAGAGAATCCATAGAATCAGAATCAGAAGGCACTTTAGAAATCCTATAGTCCATCTGCTTCATTTTAGAGGAAATTAAGACACAAAATGGGGAAATAACATGGAAAGCTAGTGGTGGAGCTAGGACTAAAACCAATGTATCATGACTACTAGCTGGGTTCTCTTTCTTCTGTATCATGGAGCTTCCTATTCTACCTATTCCACAAAGCTTCCCTTGGTGGCCCCTCTCTACCAATTCTCCTAATTCTTGCTATGAACTCAATCATTTACTGCTTATGTCTCCCATTCAGTATTTAGTAAGTCTTAGTTTGCTCATTACAGTTAGTTTTATAATTTTTTTGCTAAGCATTCAACAGATCTCTCTTGGACAATAAGAATGAGAACACTGTAATTTTTTTCTCCCCACCATATACACAGGGCTCCACTCCATGGGGTAACGGTATGACACAGTGGATAGAGTGCCAAGTCTGGGGTCAAGAAGACTCATCTTCCTGAATTCAAATCTGCCTTCAGACACTTACTGACTTTGTGACTCTGGGCAAATCACTTAACCTTGTTTGTCTCCATTTCCTTATTTATAAAATAAAGTGGAGAAAGAAATGGCAAACTCATTCCAGTATCTTTGCCAAGGAAACCTCAAATGGAGCCAAGAAGACTTAGGGACACGACTAAAATGACTGAACGACAATTAACTCCACTCAGAGCTTAGCAAATATCCTACCTATAGTAAGTGCTATATGTTTGTTGAGACAAAAATTGAGGAATTGTGATACAATGGGAAGAATGCTCAATTAAAGACATAGGCTTAAATCCTGGCTCTGCCACTACACTGACTAGCCTAAACACATTGGCACAGTCACTCCTCTTCTCTCAATAAAAAATAATATGTAGTTTGGACTTAGGTGCCTTCTAGCTCTGTAGCCTAGGTCCAAGCTTTCCCATCAAGAGTGCCACGAAGATTTCTGAGGATTGAACTTAGACAAACAGCTCAGAATTTTTTAAGAAACAAACCAAATTGTTTAAGGAAGAAAAAAAATCCCATGGGGCCAATCAACTCCAAACCTGGTCATAGCAATGAATGGGTATTATTGAAAAGGCAACATTTTCCCATCCATCTTCATGAGCCTAAGGGTGGAGTCAGTCAAAGTAAGTAAAGTTTATCTTTGGTGCCTATGCTCTTCCCCTATCCTTGCCCTCCTCTCAGATTCTTTCTCCAATTCTCTGATCATTCAACAATCCCTCTAAATTGCCCTGGGTCCAATATTACTACTACTACTACTACTACTACTACTACTACTACTACTACTACTACTACTACTACTACTACTACTACTACTACTACTGCTACTACTGCTACTACTGCTACTACTGCTACTACTGCTACTACTGCTACTACTGCTACTACTAATTCCAACTCTAAATCTATAATTATATAAGGAGACTCATGCTTTAGGTATGAAGTTAAATAGCATGCCCATTATTATGAATAATAATCTATTACAATTTCGTTCTCCTATCTTTGTGACTATAATTATTTCTAGAAATGTTATCCACAATTGCTGAGACGTAACGTCGATTCATGAAAATTTAAGAAAAATGTTTTAAATAATATTTTATAAAGATTGGTTGGAGGAAATAGACATGTTTAGCCTGGAGAAAAGAAGACTCAGGAGCCAGCTGTCTTCAGGTATTTTAAGGGCTGTCATGTAGAAGAGAGATATGACTTGTTCTGTTTGGCCCCAGAGGGCAGAACCTGGAGCAGTTGATAGATATTGCAAAGAGGCCAATTTAGGCTTGATGTCAGACATGCTAACAACTGGAGCTGTCCCAAAATGGAATGGGCTGTCTACAGCAGTGGAAGGTTCCCCACCTCATTAGAGCTCTTAAGCAGAGATTGAATGCTTATTTGTTGGGTATCCTATGGTGGGAATCCTTTCGGATAAGAGTTAATATAGTCAGTCATTCAAGGCCATCCCAACTCTCAAATTCTGTGATTCTGTAATCAATGTCACCCTATCAAATATTTACAATCTTCAAACTACATGATAGGATTTGTTTTCAAAATACAAGCACTTGGCTGAATAAATCAAAATTATGTAGGAACAGAATAAGGTACCATTTCATCTCTACCCTCATCATCCTGTGCTCCTGGAGCAATTCTAAAAATGTCTATAGTGAGATTACAGGAGATAAGTTCAAATCCCAATACTTTTATTCAATAAATATGCATCATTTTGTAAACCCTGTATTCTGCTGAATATTAAAGTTTTTAAAAATGTTGGCTTTAACAATGTATCCTGGGAAAATTTCTATCTGAACTCCATAGAATGCAAGATAAAGATATTACTAATGGTACTACTACTACTACACAATATATGATATAACATAATATATGATTTAATATAGTATAATTTAATACAACATAATATAACAAAATAATATAATATAATTAATGTGATATAATTTCACATTTCCATAGCATTTTATTCCCTTTTTTGTGTCTTAAATTCCTATTCTCTAAAATGAAGCAAATAGACTTATGGTTTCTAAAGTCATTTCCCACTTTGATTCTATGGATTCTGTGATTCTTTCACCAAAAAAAAATCATCATTACAAAGCACTTTTTTCTAGTAAACATGCAAGGTAGGTAAAATATCTATTATTATATCCATGTTCTGGATAATCATGGATAATTTAAGTCAGAGATGAAACCCTTACCTTCCGTCTTGGAGTCAATACTGTGTATTGGCTCCAAGGCAGAAGAGTGGTAATGGTAGGCAATGGGGGTCAAGTGACTTGCCCAGGGTCACACAGCTGAGAAGTGTCTGAGACCAGATTTGAACCTAGGACCTCTCATCTCTAGGCCTGCTTCTCAATCCACTGAGCTACCCAGCTGCCCCTTACAATATAATACAATAGAACATAGATAAGATTACATGTTAAAACTAAGTCAATGTGCAGCCTGCAACAATCCCTGTGTATCTATGAGTGGCTTCCTGCTCTATTTGAGTTTGATAACATTTATTTAATTGACTTGCCAAGGGTGACACAATATATTAGAGCTGAGGCTTTACTAAGGCCTTTTGACTCTGAGACAACTTTAAATTCCAAAGTTGGAAGGACCTTCAAAGAACATCTTTTTCAATTTCCTAACTGATTCATGATTCCCTCACAGGGTCATCACACTTGACTCCATTTTATAAATGAGGAAACTAAGGTAGACAGAGGTTAAGTGACTTTGCAAGGCTCATCCAGCTACTAAGTGACTAAAGTAGGATTTGAATTTAAGCCTTTTTGTCTCCAGGTCACACTTTCTACCCCATTATACTATTTATCATCTCTAAAATAAAAACTTAATACAGATTTAATGATTTGCCCAACTCATCGAAGGACATAGGTAGTAAGAGCCAGAACCAGAATTTGAATTCATATCTTGGGACTCCAACTTCACAGCTTTCCTAAAGCCAGTGTTCTTTCCACTGTTCAATGGTCTGCTTCATCTTCCACTAGAAGTAATATAGTCTCTACTTGAAGTCAAAAGGAGTTTGCCATCTCTCAGGGAAACTCATTCCATTGTTCTGGACAAGAATACCCTCTCCACTGAATTTAGCAATTCCTGTTGAATTCTACCAGTAATATTGAGGTCTGCCTTTTTGCTTTAAACATAACTCGTTCAATCATTCTCCTTTGGATACTTAAAAACAATAGCCCTCCCCACCCTAAGCCTTCTCTTCTTCATAGTAAACATCATAAGTTGAATAGCTCTCCACCATGGCTGCCTTGTCAAATCACATAGATAGCTTTCAGGTTGATAGGCAGTGAGGTTAGTACCATGGATGGCCATTATTGAACACAGGAAACCAGAAATGTTTTCTGTAGGAATGTTCAACAATACAGCTAGTTTATTTCTTTTGCTATGGGTAGATTTCTTTGTTGGCTGGGTGTCAACATTCTACAGGCAATATAAATTATTAATATAATATAGTTGAAAGGGCATTAGACCAAAAGCCCCGAGTTCAAGGTCATCTTTTGACATTTGTTTGCTTTGTGAATGTAAGCAAGTTATTTCCCCTTTCTGCTCCTCATCTATAAATGGGCACAAGGAGACTCTACTTGTTCAGTATTGCTTTGAAAAATTACTGTATAATATGAACTATCATTGTTATTTAACATATATTTTTATGTACATGCATATTTACTGTTTTGCCCTTTAGTTCCCCCATAAGATAGTAACATCGTTATAAAACACTCAATCCAATTAGCAGCATGAAGCAATTGGGTGAAGAATTTTTTTGTTCCATGCCATTGTCAGTAAATGAAGCAGTAATAAATCCCCAATTAGTGCAAAGGAAAATAGATTGAACTGAGTTTTTTTTTCCAAAGTGCTCTCCTGTAAACAGGATTTTGTGGCTGGCATTCAAGAGGAAAGAAAATTCAATCTAAGTCACTTTAAACCTGTGGTGATTAATGTCATGCCATGCAACTCATTAAAAACCTCACAAAACTAAGATTGGAAAAGTAATTCTTCTTGGGAAACAGCAATATTTATGTATGTGCATTTATGACTATCTAAAGAAGAAGATATAGGTATGCAGATTTACATATAACTGTAGAAATAAACTTCTAGATATAAATATTTAGGTAGTATTTATATAGCACTTTAACATTAGCAAAGTATTATACATGTATTATGTCATTTGATCCTCACAATAACCCTGGAAGGTTAGTGCTATTACCATTCCTGTTTTATGGATGAAGAAACCAACACAGAGATTTGAAAATCAATCCAGTCTCTCTCTCTCTCTCTCTCTCTCTCTCTCTCTCTCTCTCTCTCTCTCTTCCTTCCTTCCTTCCTCTCTGTGTGTCCCAACACATACATACATAAGCTATAAAGTAAGAGAACTCTGAACTCATTCTTTAACTGATCAAATCTCATCCTCTCTGGACTGTTTCCTTATCTGTATGTTAAATGAAAAAGTCAGAATATATAACCTCTAAAGTCCCTCCAGATTTGTCTTCTGTGCTCTAATATTCCATGGACTATGATATATTTCTCCATTCCTGACAGTCTATAGTCTATGCTTCTCTCCTGACTGCTTGCTTGCCTGCCTCATTTAGGGCTACTATAAGAATCAAATAAGGTTAATAGATGGGAAAACATTTTGAAAGGTACTGTATGTTTCATAGATGGAAGAGAGGTACTTTTACAAATTACTGTTGTATGGTCCAGAGCACAGAGAGGTTAATCACCTTAGTCAGTCTGCATACAGTTATGATCCTGACTTTAGCAGTGCCCCCCACCCCCGTTCTTTGAGAATGGATTAATACTATATGCTTAGTGCTGATGAAGAAGCTGTAGAAGCCAAAAAGTCATGACCATGTGTGCAACAAGCTAACTCAGCTTTTGGGACTTCATGCCAGGCAGAATCTGAGCTGCTCATTCTAGGCAATCACCTTTCTCTGGTCAACAACATCTAGTTTCAATATAATTTTGACTTCTCCAAATACTTTACTCCCCTTATTCTCTCTCTCTCTCTCTCTCTCTCTCTCTCTCTCTCTCTCTCTCTCTCTCTCTCTCTCTCTCTCTCTCTCTCTCTCTTTCTCT